>NC_035449.2:17100777-17400777 GCF_002127325.2 Helianthus annuus
GAACACGTTGTGAATTCCATTGAGCTCTTCAGGCAAGTTTCAACTTATAGGCGACTGACCCGACCCGTTCAATGACCTCAAAAGGTCCTATGTATCTCGGACTCAGTTTGCCTTTCTTGCCGAAACGCATCACCCCCTTCCAGGGTGATGCCTTAAGCAACACTTTTTCACCTACTTCGAAGTGAAGATCCTTACGTTTTGGATCAGCGTAGCTTTTCTGCCTATCGCGGGCAGCCTTGAGACGTTCCCGGATCTGGACAATCTTGTCCGTTGTCTGGAAAACAATCTCTGGTCCTGATAATTGGACCTCTCCTACTTCCGCCCAACAAACAGGCGATCTACATTTCCTACCGTATAATGCCTCGAAAGGCGCAGCCTTTATGCTGGTGTGGTAGCTATTATTGTAGGAGAACTCGATCAGGGGTAGATTCTTATCCCAATTACCACCTAAATCGATCGCACATACACGAAGCATGTCTTCTAGCATTTGAATGGTACGCTCACTCTGACCGTCCGTCTGTGGGTGGTAAGCCGTACTGAAGTTCAAACGCGTGCCCAAAGATTGCTGGAAACTTTTCCAGAAGTGAGACGTGTACCTGGTATCCCTGTCGGAGATAATAGTCACAGGTATGCCGTGTAAAGCTACAATCTTATCAACATACAGTTGGGCTAACATATCGGAGCTATATGTCTCCTTGATGGGTAGAAAATGAGCTGATTTAGTCAGCCTATCGACTATGACCCATATTGTATCGTTTCCTTTCCTGGTTTTGGGTAACTTGGTTATGAAGTCCATAGTTACGCATTCCCACTTCCACTCGGGAAGTTCAGGCTGTTGTAGCAAGCCAGACGGCTTTTGGTGCTCGACTTTGACTTGAGCACAAGTCAAGCACTTTGCTACGTGGGCGGCCACAGACTTTTTCAAGCCTATCCACCAATAGTTTGCCTTTAAATCTTGATACATCTTGTCTGCTCCAGGATGGACTGAGTATTTGGAACTATGGGCTTCCTGGAGGATAACATCTCGTAGTCCTCCATAAATCGGAACCCATATACGTCCGTTCAGTCTAAGGATTCCATCCTTGCTAAGAGTCAACTGCTCCTCAGTTACTCCTAACTTTTCATTAGGATAATTAGCTTCCAACACAGCATCTCGCTGTGCAGCTAATATCCTCTCAATCAAATTGTTCTTGACTTCAATGCTCTTGGCATTGATTCGTATAGGTTTTACCCTTTCCTTCCTGCTCAAGGCATCAGCGACTACATTCGCCTTGCCGGGATGGTACCTGATCTCGCAATCATAGTCATTCAAGGTTTCCATCCAACGGCGTTGCCTCATGTTCAACTCCTTCTGGTTGAACAGGTGCTGGAGGCTTTTGTGATCAGAATAAATCACAAATTTAATACCATAAAGGTAATGCCTCCACAATTTTAGTGCAAATACAACGGCACCCAACTCCAAATCATGGGTGGTGTAATTCTTTTCGTGCACCTTTAATTGCCGTGAAGCGTAGGCAATAACCTTGCCCTTCTGCATAAGCACACACCCCATGCCTGTGTGTGATGCATCGCAGTAAACTACGAATTCATCTGTACCTTCAGGTAGTGTCAACACAGGTGCGTTGCTCAGCTTTTGCTTTAGTATTTCGAAGGACTCTTGCTGCTTTGGGCCCCAAATAAACTTTTCTTTCTTCTTGGTTAGAGAAGTCAAGGGCGCAGCAATCCTTGAAAAATTTTCAATAAACCTCCGGTAGTATCCTGCTAACCCCAGGAAACTACGGATTTCGGTAGGCGTCTTTGGCTCTTGCCAGTTCATGACCGCCTCTACCTTAGCGGGATCCACTTGGATACCACGCTCACTCACAACGTGACCTAAAAACTGAACCTCTCGTAGCCAGAATTCACATTTCGAGAATTTGGCGTAGAGTTTCTCACGCTGTAGTAATTCGAGAATGCAACGGAGGTGCTTCTCGTGGTCAGCTTGGTTCTTGGAATATATAAGGATATCGTCGATGAAGACTATGACAAATTTGTCCAAATACGGCTTGCAGACGCGATTCATGAGATCCATGAACGCAGCCGGTGCATTTGTGAGCCCAAAAGGCATCACTAGGAACTCGTAATGACCATAGCGAGTCCTAAATGTTGTCTTATGTACATCCTCATCTCTGACCCTTAGTTGATGATAGCCCGACCTCAAGTCGATCTTCGAGAAATAGCTTGCTCCTTGCAGTTGGTCGAACAGATCATCGATCCTTGGCAAAGGATACCTGTTCTTTATGGTAACTTTATTTAGCTCTCGATAGTCGATGCACAACCGCATCGACCCGTCCTTCTTCTTTACAAATAGGACTGGTGCTCCCCAGGGAGATGAACTAGGTCTGATAAAACCTTTCGTCAGCAGTTCATCCAACTGGGTCCTCAGTTCTTTCATTTCCGTTGGAGCTAGCCTGTAAGGTGCTCTTGCTATCGGAGCTGCTCCCGGGATGATGTCTATTCTGAACTCCACTTGTCTATCTGGTGGCAAACCAGGTAGTTCTTCAGGAAAAACTTCGGGGTATTCAGAAATGACAGGAAGATCCTCGATCTTTGGCTTAGGTTCTTCAATTATCACCTGAGCCATGTAGATTACACAGCCTCTGTTCAAACACCTTGAAGCTTTGAGCATAGATACGTCCTCGGGTAACCCGTACTGCGTATCTCCTTGAATGGTAAGAGATTCACCACTCGAAGTCTTTAAAACTATCTGCCTCTTGCCGCAAATGATTTGGGCCTGGTTATGGCCAGTCCATGCCTAGCACAATGTCAAAACCCGCTAATTTGAAGGGAAGTAGAGATAAAGGAAATGAATGGTTCCTAATGGACATTTCACATCCTTCTAGAACAGTTGAGACGGTTTCTATCGTGCCGTCTGCTAACTCTACCTCGTATTTTACATCTAGGGTTTTGATCGGCATATTTAACAGTTGGCAAAATTTCTGGTCTACAAAGGATTTATCAGCGCCAGAATCGAATAGTACTCTTGCAAATATATTATTTACGAGAAAAGTACCTGTAAGCACGTTGTCGTTCTGGACCGCTTCTTTGCATCCATGCGAAAAACTCTCGCATTTGATTTCTTGGTCTCTTCCGCCTTCTTGGCATACTTAGGGCAGTTACTCTTGATGTGCCCCTTTTCATTACAACCATAGCAGGTTGCATCCTTGATCTTTTTGCACTCCACAGTCTTATGATCCTTGGACTTGCATAGTCCACAGGAAGGAGTCCTTGATTGCGACTGTGAGTTTGATGCAAATCTGCACTTCCCAGAGTGGAGTTTCTTGCAGATTTTGCAGTTGGGCCTTTCGCCAGTTTGCCCATCTTTCTTCGCCTCCGACCCCTTTTTGCCATCACCGTTTCCACGGTGCTTTTTCCCTGACCTCCGCGAGGTATCATCCTCACGTTTCCTCTTCTCAGCCTCCTTACTCCTTAGTGTCCTCAGACGGACAGCATCTAAAGTTAGAGACAAGGAGAGGTCAGTAACTGACCTGAAGGTCGTCGGCCGAGAGGCCTTTACGCTAGCCTTTATTGCAGGCTCTAATCCCCCAATGAAACGGACGATTCTTCTGGGTTTTGGTGTCACAAGGTATGGGACCAGGCGAGACATCGTATTGAAGCTCGTCAAATATGTCTGGCAGTCCATGTTCGTCATTACCAGTGACACAAAGTCAGCCTCGATCTTCTCAACCTCATGCTGAGGGCAGTAGTTTTCCTTAATGAGAGCAATAAATTCCTCCCATGTCATCTTGTACAAAGCAGACTTACCCGATGCCTGCACCAACGCTCTCCACCACGCCAGGGCCTCGCCCTTAAATGACTGGGACACATACTTCACCACATCCCTCTCTGCACACCCGCTGATGTCCACAATAGTGTCCATCTCATCTAGCCAGGTGATACAATCAACTGCACCTTTCTCCCCTGTAAATTCCCGGGGCTTACAAGATACAAAGTATTTGTAGGTGCAACCCTTAGCATTTGATGCATCAGTATATTCTCTATCGCGATGAACGCTGTTCTCAGTGGATGAGTGTTTGTCGTCATCTTTCTTGGGTTGAGAGGGTGGTTTGGAGTGTGTCTTTTGTTTAGAGGGTGGTTTTGATACGGTTCTGCCTTGGGACTCCGTATATTGACGATCAAGAGCTGCCTGAACAGCATTGTCAATCAGAGCCTTTAGCTGTGCGCCTGTCAGATGCACTGGCGCGTTGTCGTAGTCATCTTCATTTGTATGGCTGTTCTCTCCATTGGGATCCGCCATTGTAACTTGAATCTGTTACAGAAGATAACAAAATTTTATTCAGGAGATTATTATATAATTGTCTTTTATGACAATTTGTCAACCATGGTAACAGAGACCATATTTGGTTAACTTTTTACTTCATTACATATTAGGATTTGAATATATCCTATTTCAGCTATATCAATAATAGTGGCGGCATAAAGCCTAATCACGAGGATGTTTTATACTATTAGCCGAGATTCCAGAGAATCAAAGGCATAGAGATTTGAACCGTAGTCCTTTTATCTCTTTCTGACAGGGAGTCATAGACCACCACTGCCTTTTGTCTTTATAAGACAATTATTACGGCCCATAGGCACTACACCTCTAATGGATGTTTTAATATGGTTGGCCCGTAGGCTCTACATCACTAATGGATGGTTTAATATGATTGGCCTGTAGGCACTACATCACTAATGGATGTTTCAATATGGTTGGCCCGTAGGCACTACATCGCTAATGGATGTTTTAATAAGATTGACCTGTAGGCACTACATCACTAATGGATGTTTTAATAAGATTGGCCCGTAGGCACTACATCACTAATGGATGTTTTAATATAATTGATCACCTTCATTGGTGATTTAACCCACGATTTATAAATCATTTAGTTGGGTTTTGAAATCCTTAAAGGATTATTGTTTAAGAATGACGTGCGTGATTTTAACGAATCACATCTGCCATGAATGTTAACGTGCTTGCAGCGGTTAACAGGGAATCTGAATCTTTTAATTAAGTCCTACCATCTTGACCGGATCTTAAAAGACACCAGGCTAGGTTTCACTCGTAAGATTCTTTATCTAGGCAGATCAATTTAAAAGGAATGGTTTTGATTTATTTCATACATATTAAAACAAAACTCATAACATACATTCCATAATTTCAAATACAATCACATATTGCCCTAAACGGGTCTTTCAAATAGTACATACCTCCATAGAGGTTTTAAAATAAGTGACAAGTCCACGCAGGGACTAATACAAGATAGGTGTCCATGTAAGGACTAAAAGATAAGTCCACGTAGGGACTGAAATACGATAAGTGTCCACGCAGGGACTTAGTTCAAAGTAGAAATTACATTAGTACAACTATTAAGGGCTATTGGTCACGTTTCTTCTTTTTGCCCTTTAGTAGGTTCGCCAAGCCTTTGAGAAATCCTCGGTGGCTCTTTTTCTCTTTCTCTCCACACGATCTAGTCGATGGAGTATTTCTTCCTGTTCAGGAGGAGAGAAACGTGGTTGTGGCGCTTGTTGCGGAACTGGAGGTCTGGGAGGGATTGGATACCCATGAGCTGAGTAGTCCGGTGGTCCCATGTTCCCATGAGCTCCGTCGGGGTAGCGCGCATTATATCTAGCCGACACCACATATGGGTCGCGTTTATAATTGTAGTTGTATTGTGCTTGTGACGGTTCGAACGGGTTGTAAGCCGTTGGACCCGTGTAAGCAGGTATGGGTTGGTCATACCCAAATGGTGGCGAATTTGGTGCAGCTGGTGCGGAGTTCGCCTCCTGTATAGGACTTGAAGGTCCTTCTTCTTGTAGTGGCGGATAGTGGCTACTACTAGAGTGTCGAGGGGTGCTGAAGTGGATACCCCCTCCTCCTCGTGTGGACATACGAGCATTTGTCCTCCTACGCCTTGGCGGATCAGGCATTACTGGTTGCGCCGGTGGCGGAGGTGGTGGCGTAACTGCCTCAAAGCGTGAATCCTCAGAGGGATCCTGTGGATGTCGCGGTTGTTGTGATGTCTGTTGAGGTGGCGTGTAGTACCACTCATGTCGGTCAAACAATGCTTGGAAACTGTCTGGTCCCTGATAGGGTGTGCCATGGAAGGATGACCCATCAGAGACTTCTATCGGATGCGTGGGCGTACCACGAGCAGGTTCTGTTGGATCAGTATCTTCGTCCATGTGATCCTCGGAGAAGTGATCTTGTGGCCCTAGTGGAACAAAGCCTGAAGGTTCCTGTATGTAGTCAGCCGGATTAAACTGACCTATGAAGTATGGAGTAGGGTCGTCGTAATTTCGGTGCGATACCGAACGTTGTAGAGGTATGAAGGAAGGTTGTGGGTTGTTGGGATCATTCTCTGAGTTTGGCCCAAAGGAGTGCCGATAAGATGGCGTCGAGCTGTGCGAGGTGGAATGCCTCGCGGGTTCGTAAAGATCTCTTCGTCGTTGTGGTTCTTCGCTCCTTGTCATTGAAGGATGTCTTGTACCTGATGGTCCAGCTTCGTTATCGTGATGTGTCACGATATCTCCTCTGCCTCTTCTTCCCCTTCCTCTTCCTCGGAATATAACAGGTGGCATTTTCCTGCTTTATAAAACTTTAAATTCCAGTAATAAAAGAAAAAGACAAAATTGGAATAACAATTCGAATTTGTCCTAAGTTCTTGTCTAGACTCAAGTATGTGCAATTGTGTCATTGAGATTAAACACATTAGGATAGTGTTTAATTCACTCAATGTTGGCTCTGATACCAACCTGTCACACCCCGATTTCCACGTGTCTCACCGGTGGGCCCGGTGGGGGATTACCGTGACGATGTTGGCAACAATATAGTCAAACCACACAATTATATAATGCACAGCGGAAGCTTAAGATAAATATATAAACTTCAACCTCTGGTTGTAATATCAAATGTATTACAGAAGTTGAATATATCCACAGCGGATCAAAAAAAGTAATAAATATTGTTCATTCAGATGCAGCATCGAGTTTGCGAGACTATGTACGATGCTTAGGACGCCTATACCAGCCCATTTCGTATAGTACCTGCACTTAATCTTTTTGGGGAAAATACGTCAGTTTACACTGGTAAATACGTTCAACTGACACATTTGAAAATGTTTATTAAAATTGATTTGAATGCACGAGGCACAAACTCTTTTATAACTTGGGAAAATAATAATAATCTTGTGAACGTTTTACATGTTCTTTTATGCGTTCAGTAGCCCGGGTCGTGCCGGGTTAAAGATTTATAGACACACCACATTGCGTAAAACCGTAGTATAAAAACCAACGGCTACGTCTTTTAATTTAATGTCGACAATATATACCGGGTGTACGCCTACACCGGGATGTCGATGGTCGTGGCCATTTCGTAAAATGATGCCAAGGATATCCGGGACAACGGTCATTAAACCCCCCAAAGGCTTTTAAGAAACAAAACTGTTTAAATGAGCCGATCATATTATTTAATTAACCACCTAAGCGATGGAAAAATATAATGCTCAATCAAGCGGTATTAACATACCGTAACCCAAGCCCATATAGGGGAAATAAGTTAAAGTATTTACCTTTGCAAGTATATTTCCTTAGTTCGATTAAATCGCCGATAGCTTTTACCGGGGCTCCTAATCTGGAACGAAGGTTTTAATTAACCTCTTAGAATCCTAACGGGTCCTTATCTTAGCCGTAGCCTAGACCGGTTGGTTCCGATATATATAGATATGGTTTAATCGCGCGAAAAGGCGAAAACCGAGAATGGAGTGTGATTCTGACCCAACAAGTTCAGAGACTTGTTTTATATGGGTTTATGGTTCACACTCTGGATTTTGGGGTTCAAATAATATAATTTGACCCGTATCGGCTAAATTATGAAAACTAGTTTCATAAGCCGAACCGTGCGCGCAATCGGAGAAACGGTTTACCATGGGAGTCTTACGCTTATTTCCTAAGTCAATATGCCTTAAAGAGGTTGTGGTATCAGTAGGATACCTCCCGTGATGCCCGTAACGAGTTTAAGTTAATATTATGCCCCGTAGGGGCTTTTCGGTCATTTTAAAGACTTTTAAAAGGGCTTTTCGAGTTCTACAGGAAATCTGAGTTTCCCGAACAGCTTATAAAGCTTAAAATACTTTATTTATTATTTGGAATCAGTAGCAACTGGAATCGGGTCAAAAGACCTTGTAGAACTCAAGTTTTGGCCGAAAAGGGCATATTCGGTATTTACCGAACCGTAGCCATAACCGCAGGTTATGAGCGAGGTAAAAATTATTAAAAATCTTTAAAATTCCCAAAATATTATTTTAATACAGCGGGTAAAAGTTTTGGTGACGAAATCTTGGTTTAGATAGGCGTTATGCTAATTGCGCCGTTATTTACAAAAGTTTACTTTAGTTGCGCTATTTAGCATAACTCTCATTCTAGACCTCGGATTGACGTGAAACTTTAAGGACATGCTTATAATTTAATAAGCAAGGTTCTGGTCCGTTCACGTGTCCGGAATACTCGTTTTATTTTCAAAATGGCGTTACGGTCAACTTTTAGGCGATTAACGGAAATGCGCAAAAGACTCGGGTAACTCATGAACCGATCACAGAGGTTTATACCATCATGTAACCTGGTCCTAAGAGAGTCCTAAGGTATATCTATACCTCACTAAAACGGGTCAAAACTGAAGTCAATGCAAAAGTCAAACTTTTGCGACATTCGGTTCCGAACCGGGTCCATATAGCAAATGGTCGATTCAAACGAGCGCAAACAAGTTTATATGCTTAATATCATGTTTTATGAACATCAAAACAGGTTTCATAACGTATACATTACAGATTATGTAGAAAACGGCAAAATGACTTTCTGTTGACTTTTTAAGTGCGCTTTTGACTCGATATTTGACATAGTTAGAGTGGTGATCAGAGGGAACCCTTTTAGGGGTTTATTACCCATATAAATACCAACTCATAACCACTTTTGATTCATCATAAGACTGAACCATCACTGATTTATTTTAAAGTCAAACCGTATTTACGACGGTTTGGTTTTTAGCTATTTACTAAGGAAATGTGAAACCACAAAGGGTTAGATCAATTACAGAAGCTTGAGGGAAGACTTAAGAATACAGAGGATTGCTAGAGAGCTCTTGGAATGATCAGTTGAGTGTGTTTGAAGTGTGGTGAACTTATGAGCCAAGTGTGGCTATTTATAGTGTTCAAAAGACCTCAAGATCATCACAACTCAGTCTACATTTGATCATGGATCATGGGCAGGTGTCCCTAAGTGATATGGGTCGAGCATAGGGTGCCCATGCCTCATTTATTGGTTGTTGGTCGTTCAAAGGCTCCAAGAGGCAAGTAGTTACAAGTTTTCTGCATCTGGGCGTCCCACGCGGCCCGCATGGACATTCCATGCCACTTTTACGCGGGCCGCCTGAGTTTAGAACATCAGGCGCGTAATTGAGGTGGCTCGCGGCCCGCCTCAACTTAAGTCCTAACCTCACGCGGGCCGCGAGAGGTTATGATTTCAGAAATTTTAAATCTTTTGTCATGATTACGAAATCCTGGTAATTAATAACGAAATCTTTCGTAATGATTTACCTGACCTTTCGGGTTTGAAGGGGTAACTTTGCGGTTTGGCCCTCGGTTAATTACAACTAAGGACCTCGTGTTATTTACCCGCGTTGTTAAGTCCCCGGTTAGTTTATTAATTATTCAGAAAGCCTTCACTTTCATTATTGACGCTTTTAACCCTTCTCCTACGAATTCGATCGTAACTTTCTCGTTTCATAACGAAACTTCGCGAAATTTATATATTATATTTTAGTGAGTGTATAATACCGTTACAAGCCTTGGGAACGTCAAAGGGTCACTCAGAGGTATAATTAAACATGTTGACACGGTTAACCCCTGTAGCTTGTAATCTCTCACTTTCTTTCGCGTTTCGCTTCTGTACGATCTATGATTTATTCGTTTGAAGGTTCAAGCATTATTTAGGGTTACTATACAATATATTTACCCTTGTTGACATTTATAACCCTCGAATTTATATACTTTCAAGGTTTGTCAAAATTAGTCCTTTATTTAATATCAATGCCACGTGTAAACAAATGACACGTGTTAACACATTATTGGACACAAAAATTCGAGGTGTTACATCGCTTAATCTCGCGTTCGAACCGTATCTTTCGTTAAAACCAACCGGTCTAAGTTTAGGCTTAATTAAAGACCCGTTAGAATTCTAATAGGTTATTATAAACCTTCGTTCCAGAATAGGAGACCCGGTAAAAGCTACCCGCACTTGCTAATTGTGAATTGATACTTGCAAAGGTAAATACTTTTAACTTATTTCCCTATACTGGCTTAGGATACGGTATATAAAATACCGCTTGGTCCAGCATTGAATCTTTAATTTATTAGTGGTTAAATCATTGATATGCTCTGTTTTGAAATGTTTTGTTTGCTTAAAGCCTTTGGGGGGTTAATGACCATACCCCGGATATCCTTGGCATCATCTTACCAGATGGCCACGACCTGAGCACGGGGTGTAGGCATACACCCCTCGGTGCATAAATGAGTAAATAGTGTGGTGTGTCTGTTGATCTTTAACCCGAACTACGGATCGGGCTACTGAACGCATAAGAAACATGTAATTCGTTTACAAGTATTATATTAAAATAATTATCCCAAGTTATGAAAGTTTGTGCCACGTACATTCAAATCAATTTTATTAAACCTTTTTCAAAAGTGTCGGTTGAATGTATTTACCAGTGCAAACTGACGTATTTTTCCAAAAAGGTTAAGTGCAGGTACTAAGCGAACTAGGCTGGCTTTCTCCTAGCATCCTCAATAAGTCCCGCAAGCTTGGATGTCAAACTGTTGAACATGTTTCCTATTTATTTTGGATCCCCTGTGGATTAATTTCGACTGTTGTGATACTTGATATTACAATTTACTAAAGTTGAAATATATCTATCTTTTGCTTCCGCTGTGCATTTAAATATTGTGTTGTTTGACTGTAATGTTACCAACTACGTCACGATACTCCCCCTACCGGGCCCACCGGTGAAACGTGTGAATATCGGGGTGTGACAGCCCTCACATTGAATGATGATAGGATTTGATTATTTTATTTCGGTTAAATGTTGGAATAAAATTTGGGCCAAATGTTTGGGTTTAAACTTTAAACAGATTAGGTTTAGCTTTGGACTTGGGAATGTATAAACAAACATTAGATCAGAGGTTAAAATGAAACCGGTTTACAGAATTACAGTTTAATTGTTTAAAATTTTGCCCCGTTTGGGTTTAAAGTTTAAACATAGAGTTTTTTTTAAATGTATATACGTATATATTTTTTTAAATAGACAGGCCACTTATAATTTTGGCCCTGAGCAAACATTCACATGACCCATGCTTATGGTGGGCCCTGATGCTAAAAACACATGTAATGTATCCATTTATGAAGTTCGGTATAAAACTTTTTTAAGAGTAATAAACATTTTTATAAGAAAAATACATATATTGTCCTCAATGTACATACATCGCTAATTTGTAAGTTATAACGTTAAAATAACAATCATGCCCTTTCACAATAAAATAAATGAACAACCATAACCTTTTATTATAATACTAGTTTACAAACCCGTGTATTACACGGGTTAACATAAAAAAAATGTAAATCGTAAATTTGCATACGATCTTAGTTAAATAACTTATTACATAAAATAGTGAAAAATGAATGAATTACATTTTCATCTATCCAAATATTATTTTGAAAGTTTGCACTTCTTTCTAAGTAACTATAATTCATTTTATTATATTTACTTCTGTAGTTTTTGATAGAAAGAATTTGGGGAAAAGTTCACCTTTATTGATACATAGCTTCTATTTATATGCTGATTACAAAACAAACTTCTAACTAACTATTGTTATTAACAAACTACTTAACGGTAAGCTAACTAAACTAATACAACTGTACAAAATGTAATGCAAGCTGTACAAGTATGACTAACCCCCCCCCCCAAGTTGGAGGATAGGAAAGCCCCAACTTGGACAACAAAGCATTGTGTTTATGAGATGGAAGACTTTTGGTAAACACGTCTGCAGGCTGATGTTGAGAAGAAATATGAGACAAACTAATAAGGCCTTCTTGAAGCTTTTCTCGAACAAAATGACAATCTAATTTGATATGCTTGGTGCGTTCATGATAAACTGGATTCTTTGCTATATGAATGGCTGCTTGGTTGTCACATTTTAATGAAATTGGAACAATGGATGGAACAGAAAAATTCATGAAGAAGTCTGGTTAACCATGTAAGCTCTGCAGTAACCCATCTCGTAGACCGATATTCAGCTTCAGCTGAACTAAGAGAAACTGTAGCCTGCTTTTTAGATTTCCAAGAAATAGGACTTCCTCCAAGCATAATGAAATAACCAGTAACTGATTTGCGAGTATTAGGATACGAGGCCCAGTCAGAATCACAACAAGCTTCTAATTTAAAATTAGAAGAATTGTTAAAGAACAACCCTTGATCATGAGTTCCCTGCACATAATTGAGAGTATGCAAAGCGGCCTCCCAATGTGGCAGATGTGGTTGTGACATGAACTGACTTAGAAACTGTACAGCAAAAGACAAATCTGGTCTAGTGTGTGTCAGATAATTAAGCTTACCCACCAGTCTTCAATATTGTAAATGATCTGAATAAAGAGGACCAATGTCATTGGATAATTGCAAATTTGCAGGAAGAGGACATGATGTGGGTTTCTGATAAACAAAATCTTTGAAATCTTGTAAAAGATCTTTTGCAAACTTTCGTTGGGTCATGATGGTACCATTGGGAACATGTAAAACCTCAATACCTAAGAAGTAGTTAAGAGAACCCAGATCCTTGATCTTGAATGTATCATCAAGAAAAGATTTTAAAGACAACATTTCTTTTTCATCATTGCCTGTAAGAAGAATATCATCAACATAAACAACAATATGAACAATTGAAGATCCCATGCTTTTAGAGAATAAAGAATGATCATTCTGGGATCTAATATAACCTCTGGATTTCAAAGCTTCTGAAAGTTTGCCATACCATTGTCTAGATGCTTGTTTGAGACCATATAAGGATTTTTGAAATTTAAGAACATTATTAGAATCTGATAAAACCATACCAGGGGGAGGAAGCATGTAAATTTCTTCGTCTAAGTCCCCATGTAAGAATGCGTTATTTACATCTAGTTGATGTAATGGCCAATGCATTTTAGTTACGGTAGCAATAAGACCTCTTAGAGTTGTCATTTTGACTACGGGAGAAAATGTTTCAGGGTAATCAATGCCAGCTTGTTGTGTATCTCCTCGGACAACAAGCCTGGCTTTGCATCGTTCAATGTTCCCATCAGCTTTGTACTTGATTTTATAAACCCACTTACACTTGATGGGTTTCTTACCAGCAGGTAAAGGAGTAACAACCCATGTTTTAGTAGCAGCCAAGGCATCAAGTTCCTTTTGCATAGCATCTTGCCATTCTGGTGAAAGGGCACCAGTTTTGTATGTAGTAGGTTCGGTAATCTGATTAAGATTGTGAGAAAGAGTATGACTAGAAGTTGAAAGATCAGAAGCAAGAACATGATTGATAGCAGAAACAGCAGTGATAGTATGAGGACAGGAAGCAATAGAAAGACAAAAGTAATCTGCAAGATAAGAAGGTTTTGAAGTTTGTCTAGATGATCTTCTCAATTCTACTGTAGGGACAGAATTTGTAGGAGGAGGAGAACTAGAGGATGGATGAGAAGACATGTTAACAGAATTAGAAGAAGGAAATGGGTTAAAAAAATCATGAGGAACATGAATAGTAGGAAAGATCGGAGAAGATGTGGTGTCAGGAATGGAAGGGAATAAATTTTCAAAGAAAATAACATCCCTTGAAATAAAAAGCTTATGAGTTTGCAAATTGTAAAGTTTATACCCCTTTTTACCCATTGGATAACCGAGAAATAAACATGGAACAGCTCTAGGTTAGAATTTATCCCTGCCATGTTGTAATGTGGAAGCATAACATAAACAACCGAAAGCTTTGAGATATGTATAAGAAGGAGGTTTTCCAAAAAAAAAAACTTCATAAGGACTTTTTCCTTGTAAGAGATTAGTGGGAAACAAATTGATCAAATGTGTGGCTGTTAAAAGACAGTCTCCCCAGAATCTAAGAGGCAATTTTGATTGAAAAAGCAGAGCTCTAGAGGTTTCTAGCAGGTGTTTGTGCTTTCTTTCTACAACACCATTCTGTTGTGGAGTAGCAACACAACTTGTTTGATGCACAATGCCTTTAGAAAGTAAGTAACTAGCATATGTAATAGAAGACCCGAGCTCAAAAGCATTATCAGTTCTCAAACATTTGATCTTCTTATTATATTGTGTCTCAACCATTTGAATGAAGTTTTGTAAGATAGGAAAAGAATTACTTTTTGTTGTAAGAAGATGAGTCCATGTAACTCTGCTGTAATCATCTACTATGGTTAAAAAAATACTTAAAACCATGATATGTAGAAGTATTGTAAGGGCCCCAAACATCCACATGAATAAGATCAAAACTTTGAGTGGATTCCCTGTTACTATGAGGAAAAGGTAACCTATGTTGTCTAGCTTTGGGATAAATATCACAACATTCAACTTGATCAACATTAACAGAAGTAAAAACATTCAATTGCTTGAGTTTGTACAAAGGTAAATGACCAAGTCTATTATGCCATGTTCTACTGGAAACAACAACATTACAAATAGACTTACTTATTCTAGAATTTGAAACATTAGGATCATTGTATGCTATCTCATTACTCTTGAAAAGGTACAGCCCATTAAGCAGTTTACCAAGAACCAGTGGCCTCTTCAGAGAAGGGGCCTGCAACATACAATTTTTATCAGAGAAGAAAACCAATCCATCTGTTTGAATACATAACCTTGCTATGGACAACAAGTTATGTGTGAATTGTAGTACCAATAAAACATTTTGAAGAGATAGATTGGGTAAAAGTTTTATCGTTCCAAATTTTGTGGCTGTTATGATATTTCCATTAGGCAACAGTACTTGAATAGGTTTTGGAAGTGTTTTGATGTTTGTAAACAATTTTTCATCAAAACACATGTGATCATTTGCTCCTGAGTCTATTATCCATGTGGAATTGAAATTAGATACGGAAGAACAAGCCATTATACCTGCAAAGTTGGCATGTTTTATGTCAGTGGATGAACTAACTTGTGAAGGTCCAGTTGTTGCATTGTGCATTTGAGTTTGTTGAAGAAACTGAATCAATCATTGACATTGTTCTGTTGTTAGGTTAGTTGCAGAACTCATAGCATGCATAGAAAGACTAATGTCTTGACTTTCACTCTCATTGATAACATTAGCCTGAATATGCTTTGGTTTTGTGAATTTGAAATCCTTTGAAAATCCAATTAGCCTATAGCATTTGTTTACTGTATGCCCTGGCTTCTTACAGTGATTACAAACAATCCTTTTTGTTTCTCCTTGATTTTTGACTTGAACTTGCATTGCAGCAGTTTCTGTAAATGACTGTGTGCCAGAATGAACCTCTTTTTGTTTTTCATCTTGGATTAAAAGAGAATATGCCTTGCTGATTGATGGCAAAGGCTGCATCATCAAAATACTGCTTCTAATATGATCATAGCTAGGGTTTAAACCCATAAGAAATTGAATTAACTTTTGTTCCTCTTCTTTCTTTGCAATCTCAGCAGATGCACCACAAGAACATACAGGTATATTTGATAAGAAACTCAACTCATCCCAAATACTTTTGATTTTTGTAAAGTATGTTGCTATGTTACTATTACCTTGTGATATTTCACATAAACTCTTCTACAATTGGTAATGTTTTACACCATTTGCTTGACCATATCTATCATCTAATTCTTTCCAAAGTTGTGCAGCAGTTTTAACATACAATACACTCTCACTAATATCTCTAGACAAAGTGTTGATAATCCATGAAATGACCATATCATTACATCTGTTCCAAAGGCTAGGGTTTATAGAGTTACTTATCGTTCCATTACAAAACCGAATTTATTCTTTGTTGAGAGTGCAATTGACATAGCACGTTTCCATGAACCGAATCCAACTTCATCAAATTGTTTAGAAACCAAAATTAATCCAGGATGAAGGTAAAGAGGATTTAGGGCATCGATTATAATATTTGTGTTTGATTGAGCTTCTGGCATGATGAACGATTGAAAAGCGAACAAGATTAAAGACAGAATCGAAGAAATTGAACGGAGAAGATGATCAGAAAAGAGAAATTGATCGGAAATTGATCTGAATTTGATCGGAGATGAACCGATTTGAGTAGATCGGAGCTTTTGCTCTGATACCATATAGTTTTTGATAGAAAGAATTTGGGGAAAAGTTCACCTTTATTGATACACAACTTCTATTTATATGCTAATTACAAAACAAACTTCTAACTAACTATTGTTATAACAAACTACTTAACGGTAAGCTAACTAAACTAATACAACTGTACAAAATGTAATGCAAGCTGTACAAGTATGACTAACAACTTCTGTAAAACAATAACAATAAAAAGGTAAAACTAATGATGATAAAAAAAATAATCTTTAAGTTATAAAGTTGTAAGAAATGAATAATAATTAAATTCTATGTATATTAATAATATATTAAATACTTTGATATAAATAATAGTTTTGGAATAAGGATATTTGGATGAATTATGAATTTCATTCTAATATGGGAAATATTATATATGTAAAGGAACCATGCTATAAATAAAATACGTGTTTGAAAAAATAGAAATAAAGTTTTTAAAACTATAACGTTGAATGTTAAGACAATTTCTTTAATTAGTAGTTATAGTTAAGATATTCAAATTAAAATCCAGATGTTCCAATAGAAAAAAAAAGGGAGGTTTGTGATGATTTTAAAATCTTTTCTACTAGGTAATGTAGTATGCCCATGGCTTTATAGCCTAGTGGCATCTTGGTGGTGGGATAAAACTTTGGGATCAACAGGTCCTGGGTTCGATTCCCACAAGGGGGGTTTTCCCATGTTTATTGGGTTTCCTTCTGAATTGGTGTGGCATTATGCCTAGTAGAGATGGATATGATCGGGTGGTTCCTCTGGTGGCACGATGATACTCCAGTGGTCCGTCAGTGATCCAAATTTGCCGTTCAAAAAAAAAAAAAAAAAAAAAAAGGTAATGTAGTATCTTTATGCATAAAGATAATTAATTCGGTCGTTGTGGAATAATATTACAAATTTGCTTAAAATGATTAAAATTACGTTAAATATTTAACAGTTGATGTTATTAGAAGTTTGATAAAATATTTAGGACGAAAGTTTATTGATATTTATATATGTGGGTAAAGTTATCCTAAAAAGTCTCTTAAACCTAAGAAATGTACAAAGACACAATAGATTGCAAAATATTACACAATGTCGAGCATAAAATAATGTCAAGGAAAAAAAACACGAGTCGCAAAAAAATACACAATGACACAAATATAAAAAAGAACACATGAATACAAAATAAAAAGACACAATGATATAAACAAAAATTCTAAAATCTATAAGCTATAAAAAATGAAAACCTAAAATCTCATATCGTAGAGTTCGTTGAGACGGTTCCAACGTCGCTTAAATGAGGTCAATCGAGTCTGTTTGATATTCTTCTTACGACTTCATACTTTTGTGAGACTTTGTATTTTAACCTAACCTTTATATAATATTATTTAAATTAAGATAAAAAAAATTTGATGCGTGGATATTCTTTAAAATCATTTATTAGAATAATAATACTCCTTTACCTTCTGAATTATTTTTTCTAATTTTATGTGTTTTTAAGAAGAAAAAAAACACTAAAAGTCCATTTGAAAATGCCATATTAAAAAAACACACGTCGAAAATCTCGACTAAAAAAAACACTAAAAGTCCATTTGAAAATGCCATATTAAAAAAAACACACGTCGAAAATCTCGACTACTTTTAACCTTTTTACTAATTCCTATATGTGCGATAAAAAAATTAACGATCACACGTGATGATGAAATATAAAAAAGACTTGCTTCAACTTTTTTTTTTGCTCGATATTTAATAAAAGAAACCTATTTGATACCAGTTAAAGAAACTTAACTTAATGCAAGTTGATCTAAAAGTTGTTAAAAAAAAAAAAAAAAAAAAAAAAAAAAAAAAAAAAAAAAAAACTTCGAATCTAACATATTGTGAAGTTTGGCTGAATTCTAATTTTATTCTCCGTCTTATTTGATGGGCACTTGCCTACCTCCTCTCCAAATAGGGAAAAAAACACTCAAACCTGATGAAAAAATCTGATATTAAAAACATTTTGGGGAGTATTTGTAAAACTAAAAACTGAAAGGATATGTACAAGACAATAATGGATGAATTCTACTTCATATATATATATAAAATCATTAGTATATTTTTATGTAAAGAAATTACAATAAATAATTATATAACTAACGGACTAATCTATACTATATAATAAAAGAAAACTGTTTTGGGACACTTGTCATTCTCTCATTTAATTGATTAAAATTATTAATAATACTAAAAATAATAATATAGTTGCTTTCAAAATTCAAATTCCATTATTCCTTATCCGCTAACCAAAACAAACTAATATTAATATTTTTCCATTACTTTTAATACATATTTTAATAAATTATATATATTCACGATTAATCTGAGCGATAAAAGTTGTTTGTTTGTAAAATACAATAAGATAAGTAGGTGTACGTGATAATTATCACGTTAGTTTGTGTAATATTCTGCTCATAGTAATTAATGTCACTAAATATTAAAAAAGTTAAAATTTCATAAAATTGATAAGGTTATCTAAAATCTAATATAATAATATAAAATGCTGACATTTTAATTTAAAGAATCTTAACCCAATATAGAATTTTTCTTCTTAATTTTCTACTTCAAATTGAATAAACTAACCTACATTCAATTTTTGTTGAGAATGTATGTTTTTCTCTCTCAATGTTTTTCATCGCAAATGAGATTATTAATTCTTTCAATGAATTTTTTTAACATTGTTTATTTATTACATGTAATATAAATGGTAGAACACGAATATCTATTACTTAAAGAGTTTGCATATGGAAATTGGTGATTTTCTATCCAATAATGTGTTTAAACCAACTAGTGATGTTTAGGAGATAATAGAAGTAAATATATATTTTTTTTTAATTTAGTTGGTTATATGTTGATTAAATAATCTATATCTATACTATATGATAAAAGAAACCTGTTTTGAGACACTTGTTATTCTCTCATTTAATTGATTAAAATTATTAATAATACTAAAAATAATAATATTTAATCTAAATTAATACAAATTCTCATTATTAATAATATTTAATCAAATCTAAAATCTAATCTAATACAAATTTTTATTATCAATAATATTTAATCAAATCTAATAAGAATTCATACGAATTCCAAAGTTGATATTAACTTTCAAATAATTAAAAAAAATCCGCCTAACATCACAAATGTTTCTGTTAAATTCGATTAATTAATTTGTTCAACAATCACTATTATCTTTATCATTCAGTACGGTTAACCGATTTATCATAATATAACCTCGCACCTATTCAATCATATGATTTTTCAATCTTATATTAACTAATTAATAAATAAAGATTAATATTCAATTTTATCCTACTTTAAATATAAAAAAAATCCGTTAGTTCAGATTAATATTCAATCTTATCCTACTTTAAATATGAAAAAAAATCCGTTAGTTTTTTTAAATATATTTTTTATTATTTGGTATATAAAATCATATTTATTCAACCCATGTAATACACGGGGGTTTTAAAAATATAACTTTTTTTTTATTATTTGGTAAACAATGTTACATTTATTCAACCCATGTAATACAATGGTTTTAAAGATAGAATTTTTTTTATTATTTGATATATAATACTACATTTATTCAACCCGTACAATACATATGGTTCTTATAGATATAACTTATTTTATTATTTAATATATAAAATTACATTTCTTCAACCCGTGGAATAAAGGAGGTTTTAAAAAGATAATGTTTTATTATTTGGTATATAAAATTTATTTATTCAACCCGTGTAATACAAGGGGTTATAACCTAGTGAGATTAAATAAATAAATCTAACATATCTCATCCTACGATAAGAACTCGATTAAATATATAAATATAATAATGCAAATATATTAATAATTTGCGCCTTCAAACTAGATGTTATGAGCAGCGTGTAGCTTGGAATGAAGTGTAGCAAACTGGGTAGTCGAGACGCCTTTGTTAAATGTCAACAATCTGAATAACAGTCAAAACATAAAAGAACTCTAAGAGTCTGTGCTATCCCAAATGAAGTGTTAGTTAACCTCAATATGTTAGTGGACTAGTAAGGGGTATGCGAAACTCATAAAGAACATGAGCAATCCAACTATGTTTTTTTACGTTAATATATATTGGACCATTTATATAAATTATAGGTTTTTAATACATTCTAATTAAAAAAAAAATACAAATGGTTTTTGTGGTGCTTACAGTAGAACCCGGGTCGGAACAAATCCGACCCGAAACCGACATTTCATATAAATCTACCCGAAACCGACCCATATATTAAAAAGGTTCTGGCCAAGGTTCTCACGGGCCGAGTCCAAGGTTCCCGTGGGTCAGAACCGCGAAACGCTTACCCCTACGGCCCTACACTTATACCAAGGAAGGTCTTGCCATATTTTCAACATTGCTACAAAGATCCAAGATCAACCACACAAATTTTGGTAACAACATTCTACCCCTTACCAAATAACGCAATTCCATGACATAGGAGAATGAAATACACATCAAATCATCAATATGGCAAATGGTTGGGGGGGGGGGGGGAGGGGGGAGGGAATTGAAGGGGCTTGTAATGTTAAATGGATGATTTGGTGTATTGTGTGACTTTCTACTTGGCATCAAAAGTCATATGTACATGGATCGAGCCTTTTTGTTTTTATGGGCCCAACACCAATGATGGGTTACAACAGATTTTTAATGAGCTCAAGTAGTCTTCGGCCTTGTATAACCGAACAACTTATGATATTACAACACTAGATAAATTGGGCTTCTCACATACTATTAATGGATCAATTAATAATTAGGGCTTCTCACATTATGGTATTGATTTTCTGAATTGTTTCAACTAAACTTCATGTCGATATCTAGTTTGAAGTACTTGTTAATGTGTAGATTGATATCTAGTTTGAAGTGCTTGTTAAAGTGTAGATTACTTGGAATTTATTATATTTATACATGTGCGTTCGTTACTTATTACAACTAGAATTAATTTTTCGCGAGGCAGGTAGGTTATTTTAACGTGATTTAAATATACTGATTTTTTTGTAGTTGCTTATCGATCAAATGTAGACGGTAGACCCACTAAAACCATTAATAAAAATAAGCACAAAAATGTATTATATCTGACATGATCCATTTAGAAAAAAACATCAAAACGTAAACAAACTTGAATTTATGCCGAAACGTACATAAAAATAAGTACGTAAAACTCGAGGGGGTCAAAATGTCATTACGTCGAAATGTAAACTAACTTGAATTTATACGATACGTACATAAAAGTCAAAACGCATACCAATTGATAACGTCAATAAAAATAAGCATCAAAACGTTTTATATTTGACATGACTCATTTTTGAAAAAAAAAATTACGTTAAAACGTAAACCAACTTAAATTTATATCGACACATACAAAAAAATAAGCATGTAAAATTATAGGGGGTCAAAATGACATTTTATAAAGTTTTTAGAAAGCTGAGGGTTCTAAGTGTTAATGTAGAAAGTTGAGAATGATGAGGTTAAAAAGAGGGGGGGGGGAGCAGATTCAGTGGTTTCAAAATATGACTCCCTGTGGTTTCAATTTTGTTGTCATTTTTATCCAAAATCAAAATATGGTCAGATTTTTCAGTTAACATCTAGTTTTTTTTTGTCTTTTCCCTCCTTTTAATGAAGGGCAAAATAACGTTTTATTATAACAAATTAAAAAAAATCTAACCATTTTGCCCTTCATTAAAAGGAAGGAAAAACACAAAAAAATAAAAAAAAAAAAAAAAAAAAAAAAAGGCTGAATGTTAACTGAAAAATCTAACCAGGTTTTACTTTTGGATTAAAATGGCAACAAAACTGAAACCATAGAGACCCAAATTCAAAAGCTTTAAATTTTGAACTAAAGTGGCAAAAGTGACCAAATCTTATCTCATGGACTATTTTGGCAGTTTACTCTAGTCACATTTATTTAGAAGGCAATAGTTACATCTCTTTATATATTATCTGTCATATACATAACATTGATTTAAATAGTTATAAAAATGGGACTGTTAATGTAAATGCATAAATAGTTATGAGTTCTTTATCTCATAAAGTTGTCGGTAGAAAAAATATTTATCAAAAGGGTAAATTACATTTTTCATTCTTTATGTTTGTATTAGATTGTAATGGATGTCCTTTAACTTTAATAATTACAGTCACAGTCCATTCTTTGTTAAAACCATTAGGCCCTACGTCCTTTGATCCTAACGTGGTCAGTTTTTTCAGTTAGATCCTCTCATATGCATTGCACATGAGGGTAAATTCGTCTTTTTACCATCTTAAGCACTATTGTGTAATTAACTTAAATTTTTGAACCAAAAATTAAAATAAACATGCTTTACTCTTCAATCCCCCATCACAACCAAACCACCACCATCTTCAACCAGTTCGTCTATGAACCAAAGAAAAGGCGTCTAAAAACAATGGCCGACCAGAAAAAAATTATGCTTCGGCAAGAATAATTTGTGTTTCAGAAGGTTGTAGAGAAAGAAAGCTAAATTCTATTTGACTAGGAATAAAAGACTACATATTACTATGATACAAATAATAAAAAAAAATAAAAACCAACTTAAAAACAAACTTGGTTCATCCAGCAAATAGCCACCTCTCATCTTGTAGCCCAATTCACAAATTAAAAAAAAAAAAGAGTAAACTGCAATTTTACCCCCTGAGGTTAGGGGTCATTGGCATGTCTACCCCCCCTAAGGAAATAATTGCAATTTTACCCCCCCCCCCCCCAGCATCAAAGTGGCTAACAGATCTGTTAACTCTAAGTTGAAATGACTATATTACCATTCCATTTTACCCTCCAACATTCCTGTTAAGTCGCACAATTACCCCCCACTGGTAAATTACTAATTTGTCATTTGTTATTACCCCATGTACTTTGTGTTAAGACACAACATTACCCCCTGCAACTTCCAAAACCCTTCCCGCCAAAATCAAAAACCTGTTCTATGATTCTATAATAAAAAATCTAAACCTGTTCTATGAACTGAAACCTAATTCTGATTTTTTAACACGTAATCTGAAACATAACAAGCATACCTGTTCAAAAATCAAGGAAAAATCTGAAACCTAACAACCATACCTGTTCAAAAATCAACATACCTGCTGCAATGTGTTCTATACTCAAAAAATAAAGCATACCTGCTGCACTAACAATTTCATTCAATGTATCTGATCATGTATCAAACCACTGCTGCTCTGACCATGTATGAAACCACTACTGCACTAACAATGTATCAAACCACAATGTGTTCTAACATAATGTATCAAACCACAATGTATGAAACCACTGCTGCACTAACAATGTAACACATTCAGACATTGTAACTCACATTCAGACATTGTAACTCACATTCAGACATTGTAATTCACATTCAGACATTGTAACACATTCAGACAATGTGTTGTAGAATCTGATTAAGCACACTTATGCCCAAACTGTCATCTTCAGGACTGATGCCCCAAGTGTAATGCAAACTGTCATCTTCAGGACTTATGCAAACTGTCATTCTAGCATCAGGTTACTAGCCTACAACCTGCAAATGCACATGAAATGCACATACAGCAACTGTGATCAACCATTGTATGTTATTTATAACCTGCAAATGCACATGCAACTGTCATCTACATGAGTGTGCTGCCCATTTTGATCAATCTGCTGATGAAACATAATGTCAAGAAACAATGAGTGTGCTGCCGATGTTGATCAATCTGCTGATCAACATACCAACATTAACCTAGATTAAGTTACCGACATACCAACATATCAACATTAATCTGCTGATCAACATACCAACATTAACCTAGATTAAGTTACCAACATACCAACATATCAACATTAATCTGTTGATCAATATACCAACATTAACCTAGATTAAGTTACCAACATACCAACATATCAACATACCAACATGAGTGTGCTGTCCATGTTGATCAATCTGCTGATCAACATACCAACATTAACCTAGACAATCATCATCATTTTAGACAAAAGCTAAATAAGTTAAGTTAAGTTAACCTACATATTACACAAAATCTTCGATTAAGTTAAGTTAAGTTAACTTACATATTACACAAAAGCTAAATAACTACTAGAGTAAGCATCCATCCGCTCAACTCTCCGGTGGTAGATGGAAGTTGAGGACATGCCTCCCAAACACATAGACCACCAGGTGGACCACCAATGATGAGCTTGATATGCTCATCGTCAGGTTAACTGTAAAAAAACCAACAGTGAACCAAATCAGACCCTAAACCCTGTTTATAACATGATAATGACTAAATCTGACCCTGATTAACTAACATTGGCCGATTATACCTTTGGTGTGGCGGATGAGATAGCGGATTAGCCAACAAAAGACCGACATTTAGACTGATCTGAAGATAACGGAGGAGTTGTTGTCACCGGAGGAGAAGAATGGTCGGAGGAGTTGTTGTCGCCGGATGAGAAGAATGATCGCCGCTGGAGAAGAATGATCGTCGCCGGAGTAGCCTGTCACCGGAGAAGAAGGTTGAAGGACGATAGTGGGAAGGTAGGGGGTAATTCTGCCTTGTTATGTTACTTATAGGGGGTGTTGTATCAAAGAAGCTTCACATTAGTAGCAAAATGACTATTTTACCCTTTGACCATCAGCTTATAATGTTGACTGTTAAGCCACTTTGACGCCGGGGGGTAAACATGCAACATAAGAGCAAACAGTGGGGGGTAAAATTGCAATTATTTTCTTCAGGGGGGTAGACATGCCAATGACCCCTAACCTCAGGGGGTAAAATTGCAGTTTACTCTAAAAAAAACGAAACAGCCGACCAAAGAAGTAGGATGGCTCGGAAGAGGCAAACTCCTGGTTTTTTCCGGCAAAACAGCAGGTCTCTTGGTTGCAATTTTACAGATATAAAAACAACCAATAAAACACTTACACTTGATACCTCTGTTTCCAACCTCCAACCAACCATCGCTCACCTTCTACCACCAAACCCCAACTCACCTTCGTCTCAAACCTCCAACCAACCACCGCTCTTCCACCACCAAACCCCACCGTCGAACCATCTCCGCATAAGCATTTAGAGAGAAAAAACTGTGTTTGTTTGAAGAGAGAGAAAGTAGCTAGGTTGATGTATCTAGAGAAACTGAGAAAAAGATGTAGGGGATGATTCATGTCGATCTAGGGTTTCTATGGCGTCCGGATAACCAGATCTAGGGGTCTCCTCGGTTGGGGATGTTTCAGAAGACGATGGAGATCTAGGGTTTCTGGCGGTGGTGGTGGTGGGAGGTGGTGTAGTGGCAGGTGGTGTGGAGGTGGGAGGTGATGTGGTGGAGATGAAGGAAGAAATAGATGGAGATGAAAGGTTTTCAGATTTTAAGGAGAGAGGGGTGTGGGTTTTTTGTTTTTGTTTTATTAATAAACTAGATTATAACCCCGTGTATTACACGGGGTTGAATAAATAAATTTTATATACTAAATAATAAAACAGTATATCTTTAAAACCCCATTTATTATACGGGTTGAATAAATATAATTTTATATATTAAATAATAAAAAGTTATATCTATAAGAACCATATTGTAAAGGTTGAATAAATGTAATTTTATATACCAAATAAAAAAACTTATATCTTTAAAACCACGTGTATTATATGGGTTGAATAAATGTAATATTGTTTACCAAATAATAAAATAATACATCTTTAAAAAACCTCATTTATTACACGGGTTGAATAAATGTAATTTTATATACCAAACAATAAAAAAATTACATCTTTAAAAATATGTGCATTAGACGGTTTGAATAAATGTAATTTTCTATACTAAATAATAAAAAATATATATCCTTAAAAAATCCCGTGTATTGGACGAATTGAATAAATCTAATTTTATATATCAAATAATAAAAAAGTTATATCTTAAAAAACCTCATGTGTTACATGGGTCGAGTAAATGTAATTTGTATAGTGAAAATAAAAATCTATCTATACTTTCTATAAAAGGAGAAATCCAAGTGAAATAAGAAAAGCTGATGTGTCAGCTTGAGAGGGTGTCCAACAAGGCTTTTCTTATCTCATTATTACATCATAAAGCCTAATATATAAATCACTTTAATTTGATTTCAGACCACTGTCTTGTGTATTCAAATGGTCTGGCCCACATTCCAAATGTATACCGAGCAGCAGCTGTTTTGAAAGTAGCAGATGCTTCCTTTGGTAAATGTATACCGAGCAGCAGCTGTTTTGAAAAATGCGGGTAATTTGAAATTCAAAATGCATGTGGATATGTAATTTTCAATTATTACATGTCACTCACTCACTTCTGTCAATTATCTTCTTATATAAACGTCTTCTCTACTTTTGTATTTTCAAACCACATTTCTAATGTATATCTCCCTCAAACCCCTTCTTCTCAATACTCGGCATTTGTTCATAAAGGATAACAGAAAACTGAAGCACTCTCCGTCCCACTTTCAGAAAAAATTTTGGGGATATGTGGTTTTCCTTGATCATGGTAATATGATATATATGATTAGGTTTGTTTTCTTTTTGATTTTTACTAAAGTTTTGTTATCTGAGTTATAACTAAATGTTGATTGTGAATGATCTGCTGCAGTTGATGATGATGATTGTTCTATAGTTGTTTCCAGTGTCATTGTTTCAACATCGTGTAAAGTATGTGTTTTTTGCTACTCCAGTTTTAAAATTGGCAAATTGGAAATAAATAATCCCAACTCACTGTTATTGGCCAATAATAATCCTAACTCATTTAATCACCAATAATAATCCGAACTATTCACTTTTGTTTGTAAAATACACCCACGTTAAAAAAAACACTAACTAGGTTAAAATATTGCTGATGTGGCTTAACATGTGTGGACTGACGTGGCTGGTTAACATCTTACCTGTGTATAAAATGATTATCAGCCTCATTTGCACACACAATCGCACTCTCCTTCAAAACCCTAATTCTACAAATTGAGCAAATTCAGTCGATTGTGTGTGCAAATGAGGCTGATAATCATTTTATACACAGGTAAGATGTTAACCAGCCACGTCAATCCACACATGTTAAGCCACATCAGCAATATTTTAACCTAGTTAGTGTTTTTTTAACGTGGGAGTATTTTACAAACAAAAGTGAATAGTTCGGATTATTATTGGTGATTAAATGAGTTGGGATTATTATTGGCCAATAACAGTGAGTTGGGATTATTTATTTCCAATTTGCCTTTAAAATTTTGAATTCTTAATTTTCAAGTGATATACTCTAATTCTCGGTTTATATTTCAGTCTAATCCCAGTTGTTTGAAATTCATATAATCTGTTGCGGGTTATTATAGGTTTGTATTAAAAGAAGCATAAAGTTAAGTTAAACACAAAGAAAGATTATTAATAATGTTCATTTAAATGATGATTATGTATATGATTTTGGGCAGATGATGATGATGTAGAACCCGCAGTAGTTCCTACTAAACGCAAGAAAGGATCTGCTACTGCTGTAAGATAACATTTTGTCTTTCTAGAGTAATGGTCTTTCCTGCAGATGATGATGACGATGATTGTTCTACAGTTGTTTTTAGTGTCATTGTTTAAACTTCGTGTAAAGTATGTGTTTTTTGCTACTCCAGTTTTAAAATTTTTAATTCTTAATTTTCAAGTGATATACTCTAATTCTCGATTATGTATATGACTTTGGGCAGATGATGATGATGTAGAACCCGCAGTAGTTCTTACTAAATGCAAGAAAGGATCTGCTACTGCTGCATCTTGATCTGTTAACGAGAGATCAGGTGACAAGAAACCTGATGTTGATGAATTGAGTACTTCCGTGGAGTACATGGCGATTGTCGAAGATATACATTGATGTAATTTAAAGCTAAAAGCACTAAATTTGTAGCTTAATGCACTAAATTTTCATGTTAGGTTCGTAAATTTCTTGGTGGTGTTGTTAGATTTTAAAGTTTGGTTGTAATTTTAAGCAGAATTAGTATTATTATCTAATTTTTATTATCATCTGATTATTGCAGATTGGTACTCTTGATGTATAAATGAAATTGTTTCTGATTTTAATTAGATTAGGTGTTGATATTGTATCAATATCTGTTACTGTATAGAGAACATCTACTCTAAATCATCATCTGCTGATCTAATGGCTGTTTGATTTGCTACTGTTGTCAATTTCTATCATCTGTTGTTGCCAACATCTGATTGACTTGCTACTGTTGGAAACAGGAGAGGCTTAAACAGATGTTCCGAATATCTTTGTATTCCAAATGAATAGATTTTTTATCTGGATTATGACTAAATGATGATTGCTGATGTGTCAATTTTTATGCTTCTAAGATTTTTTATCTGAGTTAAAATACATTTAATTTCAAACTACTGCTCTATATTTAAATGTCAAAGGCCTGGCCCACATTCAAGAGTGTAAACTACTGCCCATAGCTAAGAAATTATAACTTAGCAGATGTTTCCTTTGGTAAACATATACCATAGCAGTGGTTTTAAAATTGCCTGTAATTTCAAATTCAAAATGCCTCGGGATATGTACTTTGCAATTAATGCACGTCACTCAATCACTTCTTTCTTATGTTAAAGGCGTCTTATAGGTAAATGAATAGGTTAAAAATAATTATAATAAAGTGTTTAGTTTTATATTTTTCCCATGTAAATGCATTAAAAGCCTAACGACTGTCGCATCATATTCTTTAGTCATAACCGCCTTCATTGGGTATATAAAATACATTGGGCAGTGGTTTTGATCATTACCGTTTTCATCCATCTACTTATTTACTCAATCATCTTCAAAAGTTTGTTGACGAGATTTTCACAAGGCTCTCTTCAGAATGGAAAAAATGGGTTTCAAGTGATTGTTGACGAGATTTTCACAAGGCTATCTGCAGAAGATATTGGCCGTTTCAAATGTCTTTCAAAGAATTTTTATAGGGAATTATCAAGTCATGCATTTCAGATGATGTATGCTCTCCGAAGAGGAGATTCATTACAAAAGAAACTACTATCCTTTAAAGACACGTCAATTGTCATTGACGACGTAGTTGCTGGTACTTTGGATGTTGTTAGAAGCAAAACTTTAAGTTTTCTTAACAATGTCCACCCTAGCAACTTACGTATTCTATCGTCTTTTAATGGTTTGTTGTTAGTTTGCAATCAAGACAATGGCTGTCAGTTGATTCTTTGGAATCCAACTACCAGGCGCTATAAGGTTTTGTGTGATGACTACTTCAATTACAATCATCATCGAAACTCTGATACTGGTGGAATTTATTTTGATCAGTTCAATGATCTGAAAGTGCTGAACATCAGATGTTACCGTAATGTAACTGCTGCTCGTGTTTACTCACGACGTCGTGAGTCATGGAGAACAATAAATTTCGGTAACGTAAACAATTATGGTTCAAGTGGTTATTCATGGTCTACAGGAGTGTATGCTGATAAAACCATATATTTTATGGTTTCAAATTATTGGTATCCACTAGGTGAGAGGAACATCGTTGCTTTTGATGTTCTAAGTGAGACTTCCAGAATGCTTCATTTTCCCGAGAGTATTGTAGTCAATCCTTGCCAAGGGCATTTTTTGACCATCGCAAAGAGGTTGCATATGATTGTTATTGGAAAGACTGCTGAGCTAACTGCTGATTTGCTCAGATATGAAGAAGAAGGCTGGATGAAGGTGTTTGTTTTCAATAATCCTCATGTAGTTGATTATGTAGATAGGCGCCGAAGGGCTAATATAATTGAAGACAACAAATGGCTGATAACAAACATCTGGGGCGATATGATTGAAGTTGAACTCAGCAACGAACTTCTGAAATACCTCCAACATGTTGACAACTTCAATGGTCCGAAAGGAGCTTTACTTGTCGAGACTACTGTTTCACCAATTGATTAGGAATTAGGATCCTGTATTTTAGTGAATGCTATTTGCTGTTTTGACAATTGTATTATATATATAATTAGTTATGTTAAAATTATTAATCAAAGCTATGTTGTTTGCTGCGTTAAAATTTTATTGAATGAATATTGATGTTTGAGAGTGTAAAAGCTTGTAATATTGGCAAAGGTCTGTTTAAATGATCAAAGCTCTTTTATTGCGAACAGATGTTTCAAAATAAAATAGTGGTTGATACATCTGTTGACTTGGGTCAACAGATGGATGAACTTTGTATGATGTTTGACAGTTGTAGTTTTTATATAATTAGTTTTGTTAAAATTATTAACCATGTTTGTTATTTAAATTAAGTAAAAAAATATTTAGGTTGGAGAGTGTAAAAGCTTGTAATATTGGCAAAGGTATGTTTAAATGATCAAAGCTCTGTTATTGGGAACAGATGTTTGAAAATAAAACAGTGGTTGATACATCTGTTTGAGTTTGGTCAACAGATGTTTGTAACTACTGTTGAGAAAACTGTGATTGAAACCGCTGTTTTGTTAAAATGGTGGTTTAAAACCACTGTTGAGAAAATAGATGTTGAAACCGGTGGTTTAAAACCGCTGTTTTGTTGAGAAAACAGATGTTGAAACCGGTGTTTGGTTAAAATGGTGGTTTAAAAGCAGTGTTGGGTTAAAATAGTGTTTTGTGGAGGTTGAAGGCGATTGAAACGACTGATGGGTTAAAATATTGTTTTTTGGGAGAAGGAACATGCTTGAACCGCTGTTTATAAAATGACTGTTGTTAAAGGTCAATGTTTTAATTCACCGATAGTCTATCCACTGATAGTTATAGTCAGTTACTATTTTCATTTTCAACACCGTAAACTACTGATATCGATTCATCATTGGTTTCCTAACAACTGTCATCCATTATTCATTAGAGGATCTCACGTGAACAGTACTTAGCCGTCAGACCTTTTGTATCCGCTGCCACGTCAGCATTCAGTTTTTCCACCTATAAAACCCTGATCAAAACCCCAAACAGGGCTTTGACTGTGGAGTCGATTTCAAAATTCCTTTCAAAAGCAGTTTTCATCAAATTCTCTCAAATCACTCATCTTCTTCCTTCGTTCTTAACTACCTTTGATTTATCATGGATCTGCCATTCAAAATCCGTCATAACTACGTGAGTACACTTGTAAAAACAAGAAAAAAATACAGGTTTTCATTCCGTGATTGATGTACTTTCATCTTCAAAGTATAAAATTTTGTTGATTTGCAATGAAACCATCTACGTGGATACCCAACGAGAGTTCTGGAAAAATGCAAAGCTTGAAACTAAGGACAAAAAGGCCTTAGCTATTACTTCATCAATAAGAGGAATTCCAGTGGTCATCACACCTCAAACCATTTCAGAGGTTTTTGAAATCAATGATCTTACAGGTAAAAGCTCTTTCCCAAAAACAGAGTACCAAACTGATTTCTCTTAGAGAGGGTATGAAGAAGAAATGAAAAAGGATACTTTAGAAAAGGGCAGTTTTCCTCCTGCTCTGAGGTTTTTATTCCATACCCTCCTGATGTGTGTGTCAAATAAAACAACAGCTTTTAATTAAATACCATTGAAAATTCAATACCTGGGCTATGCTATCATGGTTGAACAAAATTTTAACTACTGTCAGGAAATTTTCAATTATATGGCTAAGAATGTTAATAAAAAATCATTTTTATTGTTTCCAAGGTTTTTAAGTTTTTATCTTCAAAAGAAATTTTCAAAGGATAATGCACATGTGCTTATCCAAGGAAATCCTATTCAAATAAACAGTCTAACTTCTGAAACATTCACAAGGCTGTCAAAATCTTTAAAAACCCAAACAGAGGTACCTGAGCAGAATTTAGCAGTAACAACTGCTCCTCAGGCCCCTGTTGTTGAGCCCACTGCTCTTGGTGATCACAGAAGCACAACCACATCTGTGAAACCCACACAAAAAATCACCAAAAAGACCAAAAATAAAACTACTTAAAAGCCCTCCAAATCCACCAAAAAGGTGACTCTGGAAGACGAGATCCCAGAGGTAACACCTGTGATAACACAAAAGTCATCTGAAACCACTGCTGCTACTTCCTCACAGCAGATGGAAGAAAGATCTCAACCTGAGCCTAGAACTCTTTCTGCATCCTCTCAAAAGGATCAGGTTGTATCAACAGGGACACCACAATCAATGATATCTCTGTTGGATGAACTTGATATAGCTCAGATAAAAATCAGTTCTTCTCAATCACCTGTCAATGAGAATATACCACAACAAGTGACTGAGTCTGGTGTCTCTATCTCTATTAACCCACCAACAGTTGAGAAACCTACACTGCAGGAATTACAAGTTATTCCTGTCAGTAGTTCAAGTGGAGCAGCTACTACTGTTGTTGAACCCATTGGTTTACACCTGGACAGTAGTTTCATTAGTGAGATTCCTTTGAAGGCAATTTCTTCTTTGGGAACCATAGTGTCCACTGGTGTGTTTCCATTATACGCTGGTTACCTTAAAACGGTAAGCTCTGCTGAAGAAAGAAGTCCACAGTACCAAGAACAAGGGGCATCAGTGGATGATTTTTGGGAAACTTTTCCTAAGTCAACCAGTGATACAACCACCACTGGTGGGAAATCAGATGATCCCATTAACTTAGGTGATGGTTTAAAGTACAAAGAATTGATGGAGAGGGTTGATAAACTTTATACATCTGTTGGAGAAATCAAAACTGTGCTGCAATAGTTGTTACAAGCTCAAAAGGCTACACCCACTGCTGCACCATCCGCAACATCTGATCCATCTGCTGCTGAGCTATGGCATCTGTTTCAACCTCTGTTTCATAAACAAAGACAATATGCAGATCAACAGCATGAAGTTCAACTTCAAATGGTCAGAAATGTCATGGAAGCTAGGTATAAAGATACTCAAGCAGATATCAAAGCCATTAAAGCTCATCTGCTTCAAACTACTGGCACTGCTCATCCTTCAATCATCTTTGTTGAAAATCCTGATGATGTCAAAAAGTGGGAGAAAACTAAAGGGAAGAAGGGAAAAGAAGATGGTTTATACATGCCACCAGATCTAATGTCCAAACTTGTGGTAGAAATCCCAAGACCAGATGGTTCCAAAAAGGTTGATGAGACTCAAAATGCATTTGTTGCATTAAAGGCAAACATGAAAGGATCTAAAAGGTTTGAGGAGGAGAAGAAAGTTTTGATGGAAAAAGAAGAGCAGGGTACTTCTAAACCTAAAAGAAGACAGCCTACCAGAAAAGTAAGTCAACGCAAAACCACACCTTCCAAAACCACCAAACAAACTCCTCAAATTCGCAAAAGTTCCTGTCATCAAACCTCCAAACCAACGGATGTTAAAACTCATGTTGTATCAACAGTTGTTGGTACTTCAGTTGTTTCAACAGATGTTATCTCAACAACTGCAATCACTACTACATCAACCCATAGTCAATCCACTGTCATACCAAAAACAATATCACAATCACAAAATCCAGCTGCCAAAAAGCAGAAAACAACAATTGACACATCAACTGTTGTAGTGACCATAGTAGTTGGAAAACCAGTTGTTTCAACAGGTGTTAATCAGATACCAACTTCTTCAATCTCTGCCACTAAACTCATAAATACACCACCAACTTCTCCAAAGCACAAAAGGAGAAAGATAACAAACAATGTAGTGGAAGATGACACTTCCCCAACTCTAACATCTACACAACCACTGTCCCTTGTCACCATTCGAAACCCTGTTCCATTATCTTCAGCTCAACTCTTCAATCAAAACACTGCCATTGACCCTGTAGGAGTACAATATCCTCTAGATCTTCCAGCAGTCATGGAGGAAATCAAAAAGTTGGAAGAGTTAAGGAAGAGAGATCCGGCTGCTCTTAAAAAACCTGATTATCCGGAAGCAGTGGTTCCGGTCAAACAACAAAAATTGCCAATCAGGAGACCCACTGCTCCACATGCTAGCATCCTTTATCAAAGAAGTAAAGAAAAGCAGATGGATGGATTAACAAAAGAAGACAAGGCCTAAGAAGATTACATCATCAAAATGGTTTTTCAGACATTTACGGAAGAAAAACAAGACTCAGCAGAATCTAAACTTTAAGTTTTTATACTATAAACATTAAGTATTTACTGACTGACTTATTTATTTATTTTATTTATAAGTCTATATAAATATATCTATAATCATCGTTTATATTTGTTATGCATGGTTTTTCTAAGAAACCACTCGTGTTTGCACAATCTAAACTTTAAGTTTGTTAGACATCTTTTATCAAGTTTGTTAAAATCTTTTATATTTACTTATTATATAGTTGTCTTTTAGCTACAATAAATAACACATTTTGGTAAAATATCTATACACATATCTATATGTTCTGTCAACATGTGTTATGCATGGTTTTCTAAGAAACTACCCGTGTTTGCACACGGGTCTTACCGCTAGTACCATATAATAAAAGAAACCATTTTGGGGACACTTGTCATCATATTAGGCCATGTCTTATAGATAATTATTATTTTAATTTAATCTTTTCTAATTAATTATAGATAACTCTCCTACTAAATACTCCCTCCGTCCCATTAAAAGAGTCATATTTTGAATTTGAAAGTCTTTATTTATAAACTTTGACTTTAATTATATATTTTTTGTGTTATATAAAACTTGATGAAAATTAATCCGATATAAACACTTGTAAAACACACTCAAATCATATAACTTTCATCAAGTATTATCTAACACAAACAAAATTATTTAAGGTCAAAGTTTATAAATAAAGACTTTGAAAATTCAAAATAGGACATTTTTATGGGACGGAGGTAGTATTATTTAGTTTATTTATTACTTTTATATTTATCTATTTACTTCAAATTCAACCTTAGTTATCTAATTTGATTTTAGAGTAAATTACGATTTTTGCCCCTGTGGTTATATCACTTTTACCCTTTGATGAAACAATGGTTAACCGGGCAGGATTAACTCACTGGTCTCGCCAAGAAAGGTTAATCCCTTCCTCTCGAGGATCGCTGGCTGGATCACCGGTGGGTTGATCTCCTGCACAAGGAAACAAACCGACTCGTAACAAGGAGGATGGGGTGGGGGGTACTCCTTGTTACCACTCTCCGGCGTGAGAATCAGTAGTCTGCTTGGGAAGCAAAGTATAATAGTAGTAGTAGTGAGAGAGTTGTGAAGAGATACCTCAAACCTGGTTTTGGGTTGGTATTTATAGCCGAGGAGTGAAGGAGGATGTGGATGGACAGACTGACGGCATGCTGCACCTTTGCAGGTGTGTCAGACATGTCGGCCGGGGAGGCGACGCCACGTCAGTCTGCTGCTTACGTAGTTCTGACAGGCGGCTGCCATTGGTGCTACTTGCTCTGTGGTGTCCCACTTGATGAGTAGACATGGTGCGGTGCAAGCCGCATCGCTGTTTGCGGTAACTGTAGACGTTCCCGCGTCTTACTCTTTGATCAAGAAATACGCGAGATGCGGTGCCAGGCCGCATCGTCGTCTGTGGTGACTGTTGCTGTTATCCAGCTTCACTGTATTGATAGAAGTGTTCACTGGATGTGGTGCCAGGCCGCATCGCTGTGAACACTTCCGTTTTCATACACCAGATGCGGTGCCAGCCGCGTCGCTATACCGTTCTCATATTCCAGGTAAGTCCTCCTCCATCATTGGACAGATTGGATTCAACCACTGTGCCGATGCGTTCTCGCACGGACATAAGCAGGTTGTTAGCTAGTGGGGGTTTTGATAAGGGTAATGGTCACTCGCGGTCGATGCTGACGCGAGATCTGGGACCATACCCCTTCAAGTCCCCCCAGTCTAGTGTTGCTGCCATATGCAAGTTGCATGTGGGAGGAGTACTGGACTATGGTGTTTAGAAGGTAGTCTGGAGTCTGGAGAAGATCCTAGGCCATGTAGATGGTCTTTGCTCTTTGTTAATCAAGCTGGAGATCTGGAAGGGTCATTTGATGCCTCTTTCGTACCGGTGAGAATGTTTCGTCTGATGCGAAATTCTCAGCCTCGGGTTGGGTGCCACCTGTTGGTGTGTCGAACCAACCTTGAGACCTTGCTGGGGGCGTGCACAAACTTCGAACCAATCTCTGAGATGGTGGTTGAAGGTGTGCACAAACTTCGAACCAACCTTTGAGGTGGTGAATGAAGAAGAGAGTGTTCTTCTGTCATAATTGGACATCTAATGATGATCCCTTTGGTGGGGTGTTCATGTTCTTCTAATTAGCTCTCTAGTAACCGCACGTCCTTTGCGGTTACTTTGTTGCTTGACATTGTTGGCCACGGTTGTGTGAACAATGTTGGGTACTTGCGTCATTGTTGGCCATGTTTGGTCGAACAATGTGAATCTGGATAATGGTCAAATAAACATGGTCATAGGCATGGTAATGCCCACCATTGTTTATTCTATCCGTCTTACAAGTAGGGTAACAAAGTCATAAGCAGACTTGTTACCGCTGTTCGGCCGCTTGTTGTTCGACGAGATCTCGTATGATCATTGGGGATCTCGTCCGCATCTCTTCGTTAGCCACCTTCCTTTACGCTCCAATACCGAGGAGTTTTCCTTGAAGTAGTTTCGTTCATCCATGTGATGACTTAGTTGTGGCTCTTCCGTAGCAACCATTTGCGGAGCTATGGGCGTGTCCGCAGCGACTCATGAGTGTCTGCGGTTTCATCACCCCATACTCGCTTGAAACGGGTGTGTTGCTCGGATGTGGCTCTTGAAGGATCAGGAGTCAGGGTTGCTGATGTGCGTGCGCGTACATTCCCTTCCTTCTTCTTGTTGAAGAAGTTGTTTATGCACCCTCTGTGGTTGTGAACCGGACAGGAGGGATTTGAAGCTTGAAGAGAATGAAGGCAATGCGGTTTACCTGTTTCTGAGATGTGGTTCAGTCCAAAGAACAACGTTGGTTCTAAGTATCTGACACACCTGTACGGGCTCGTGTGTGTCATCTCCGCATATTCCACGTGTGCTCGTGGGTATGTGCGGACATGTTTATACCCCTTAACCATGGAAAGATATAATTTTTTGGCTATTTTGTGGGGTATGTAAAAATATGACATGCGGTATGGGTTATGGTGCGGTATACCAGAGAAACCGCATGCCGCTTGTGTTTGGATAATGTTGTCGCTTTCTTTGTATTGCAGAACCGCAAAATGCAGGATTCTCTTTCTTTGATGCCCCCTTGTCTCCCTCGCATACCACAGCTGCGGATGCGAGGGTACCAAAGGAGCCTGTGGCACCTTTTGTTAAGGTGGTTCCTGATCCCACCGTGCAGGCGGAGAAAACGGTGGAGAAAACTGCGTCCCATATTTTTGATACGGTGGATTCCTCCAACAACCTGATCAGTCCAAATGATGCTGATGGATTGGACTTGAGGTTTTCTGATGTTGGACAAAAATCTGGAGCTGGATCGCAGAAGTCTCCAACTGCTGAGAAGGTTTCTTGTTCCGCATCTGGGGGTGCGGGTGATGAAGGACCTCCAATTCAGCCTGGAGAGTCTGAGCTGGAGTACTATTACCGCACGTATACCCCGGATCGGAGTACCAGCTATCATCGTCCCCCCTGGAGCGTTTTGCAGGGGGATGATATTTCTAATGATCCTTCTACATGCAAGGAAATTCTGGGCGGTCTGGGCACCCCTTTTGAAACTGAGCGTGCTCGTTCCGCGCCCCGTGAACTGCGCATTAACCAACTTTCCACCATGTTAGTGGGAAGTTCCATAGTGGCAAATGCCATTCTGGAAGATTACAAGGTGCTAGGCCGCAGGGAGGAGGAAGCTGCTCGCTTGCGGGCCGAAGCGGAAGAGTTGGTGAAGGCTGCTCGTGCGGGTGCGGAGCAGCTTGAAAGGGATAGGGCTGCTTTTGAGAAGCAGAAACAGACAGCAGAGTGGGCTGCCATTGCTGAGCTGAAACAGGTTTGTACTCTTGCTAAGTTACTTTCTGATGAACGCAAGAGTTGGAATGAAAAACTTTCCAATGAGCGCAAGACCTGGAAAGAATCTTGGGCTAAACAGAATGAAAATCTGTTTCGTGCTAGCCAGGAGTTGGCCAATCTTAGGGCGGCAAACGCTGCTTTGGCCAAAGAGAAGGCTGTGGCCGAGGCGGCTGCAGGCAGGGCTAAGGAGGATGAGGCCCGGACCGCTAAGGCTCTTGAAGAGGCCAAGAAAGCGGGGGCTCGTTTTGCTAATGCCCTTGATGAAGCGAATGCTGACCGTACCCGCTTAAACGAGACTGTTGTGAGCCTTCAGGTATGATTTGTGTCTTATATTATCTTTCCTTCTGCCTTTTGAGAATGTTTACTAATTTCGTGCAAACCGTTTCTTGCTTTTGAAAGGCTGAGGTTCAGACTCGGGAGGTCAAGGTTGCAGACCTCACGGCCCGCGTGACTGTTGCTGAAAAGCGGGCTAATGAGGCTATCGAGGCCAGAGATGCTCTGACCTCTTCGTTTAACCAGCTTGAGGCTGACCGCGAGTGGATGCGAAGTTGCGGTATTGCACATGTAAGTATTCCGTGCCTTTGTATCAAATGTTTAGCACGTGATGACCTTATTATTCTTGTGTTGTAGATTGTTGAGTCTATCATGGATGCCCCTGAAACCGCAACTGGTTTAGACTTGGTCAAGCAGCGTGCCCGCGATGCTGGTTTTAAAGCTGGTTATAGCCGCTGTATCGGTCATTAAAACGTCATGTCTACAGGCGGTTATATTGAAGAACGGTATGGGTTTCGTCACGTGGACACGGAAGCTCTTCTTGAGGCGGCTGTTGCATCTTTTTATGACACGTCTCTCTCCTGTGTGGAGAAGCTTGATGAATGCTTGGAGGCCGCGGATTATGTAGACCGGTTGCGGATGTTATATGCCGACGCGGAAGGGGAAAATCCTGCTGGTGGCGGCCAAGATGGCGCGGGTACCAGTGGTACAAAATAGGACTCAGGTTGGCCTGTGTGCCCCTTTTTTGTTTTCCTCTTGTACATGTTGGAACTTTATGTAAATCCATTGTGCACCGCGTGGGTGCCTGAATTTTTTGAATATAAAGTTTGTTGTTCAATTTGTACAAGTGTTTTTACATCTTGCATGTTTGAACGTGTGTATGCGGGACGTTACCCATTGTGAATGGGGTTGAGTATACTCGATACCTTTGTCGTATGAGTACGAGTCAATTCCATTGTTTGCCTTATTAGGGTTCAGGAATTGTGTTAAGTTTTATAAAAACTTAGTCTGGAACTCTACCCATTGTGAATGGGGTTGAGTATACTCGATACCTTTGTCATATGAGTACGAGTCAATTCCATTGTTTGCCTTATTAGGGTTGAGGAATTGTGTTAAGTTTTGTAAAAATTTGTCTATCCGGCCGGATAGACACTTAATATTCTGCCTTTTGCTGGCCTATTACAATATTTGTGTGTGGTTAGCACTTTGTGTGGGTATCGCGAATGAAGATTTTGCCAATCTGTTTTTGCGGATACCGCAAAGTGGAACACGCATTTGTAATAGTAGTAACAAACAATATTGCATTGAATTGCTCGTTTATTTATTTGCAAATGGTCTGCGGCCCGATAGGTTACATGAAAATGTAAAATACATGGCTTACATGTAACAGCGTCTAAGCTGTTGTGCATTCCATGTACGTGCGATAGGTTTGCCTTCTAACGTCTGCAACTTATACGCGCCTTTGCCCAAGACCTCATTGATGAGGTAGGGTCCTTCCCACTTGGGGGCAAGTTTTCTTGGGCGTTCAGCATTAGATGCTTCGTTGTCGCGGAAGACGTAGTCTCCCGGGTTGAAAGTACAAACGCGGACGCGTGAGTTGTAGTACTTTTCTAGTTTGGATTTGTACCTGGCCTCGTTGATGGCAGCATTTTCACGCCTTTCTTCCAAGAGGTCTAAGTCAATCTTGCGTTCCATATTGTTGTCTATTTTTTCAATAGCCAACATTCTGGGTGAAGGGAGGCCTACTTCCGCGGGGATCACCGCTTCTGAGCCATAAACCAGGCTGAAAGGTGTCTCCCCATTGCTCGTTTTTGGGCTTGTGCGGTGAGCCCATAAGATGCTTGCGAGTTCATCGACCCAGCCACGCCTGGCTGTTCCCAACCTTGCTTTGATGCCTTCGACTAGACTTTTGTTGATACTCTCAATCTGGCCGTTCCCTTGTGGATGTGCCACGGATGAGAATATATGTTCAATGTGTAGTTCTTCTAGCCATTTTTGAAATTCGTCGGCAACAAAGTTGGTGCCGTTATCGGTAACGATGCACATTGGTAGACTGAAACGGCAGATGATATGTTCCCAAATGAATTTCCTTGTTATCATAGCAGTGGTTGAGGCGAGCGGTTTTGCCTCTACCTATTTTGTGAAGTAATCAACCGCTACTATGATAAATTTGACCGCACCTGGTGCGTCTGGGAAGGGTCCGACCACGTCGATTGCCCATTTCTGAAAGGGCCATGCAGTGGTGACCGGGACCAAGTTGTTCTTGGGGCGCAATGTTTTGGAGCATGTCGTTGACAGTTAATACATTTGCGCAACTCTTTGACGGCGTCCAGGTGCATGCCGGGCCAGTAGTACCCGGCATTCATGATTTTGGCCACTACCATGCGTGGTCCTGCGTGTATGTCGCACATTCCCTCGTGTATCTCTCTGATGAGGTATGTGGCATCCTGGGGGTTGACGCATCGTAGGAGTGGCCCTAGGTATGATTTACGGTATAAGATACCGTCTCCCATTTGATAATGGCACGCTTTGTATTGTAACTTGCGCGCCTCTGACTTGCTTTCGGGAGTCACACCTGATTGCAAATATGCAATAATTGGTGTCATCCAAGATGTTGTGCCGTATTGGATGACATTAACCTGGCGCAGGGGTACCGAAGGATTCTGCAGAATTTCTATGCGTATCTCCTTTGCCAGGTGTTGGAAGCTGGTGGATGCAAGTTTTGATAGTGCATCTGCGGATTTGTTTTCACTTATGTTGATATGTCGGATATTGAATGAAGTGAACTTTGATGTTAGTTGCAGGGCTTGCTCGAGGTAGAGGATCATGATATCCCCCTTTGCGGCATAGTCGCCGCGTATCTGCTCTGCAACTAACAGAGAATCGATGTGTGCTTCCAAATGTTGCACGCCGAGTTTGACTGCTAAACGTAGTCCTGCCAGTAGAGCCTCATATTCCGCCTCGTTATTTGTGCTTTTGAAATCGAGGCGGATTACATATGTAAGTTCTTGGCCATCGGGGCTGACGAGTCGCAGACCTGCGCCTGCACCTTCCTCGTTGGAGGCACCATCAGTAAAAAGTGCCCAAGTTTCTGAGGACGATGGTGCTGGTGTGGGATTTTGTGCTTCTTCGCATTCTTGAATGTGATTGGCCGGTACCTCGGCGACGAAATCAGCTAAGACTTGGCCTTTGAGCGTGGGGCGCGGTTTATAGTTCAGCGTGTGTGCGCCCAGCTCGATTGCCCATTTCGCTAATCTCCCAGAAATGTCAGGTTTGGATAGGATCGGGCCGATCCTGTAATTGGTTAGCACCGTGATGACATGGTTTGCGAAGTAGCGTCGCAACCGTCTTGATGCGTGTACTAGTGCTAATACCAATTTCTCCATTATTGAATATCTTGTCTCTGGGTCGTTGAGCATCTTGCTGATGTAATAGATGGGTGTTTGAACCCCCTCCCGCTCCACTATCAGTACCGCACCTACCGCGTTGTCTGCGGCAGATAAGTATAATATGAGTGGTTCATCCTTGCGTGGTGCGGTTAGAGTTGGGAGTTGTATCAAACACTCCTTCATTTCCCGGAAAGTATTTTCGGCCTCTGCGGTCCACTGGAATTGTTTTTTCTTTAAACAGTTCCGCAGGGTCTTGATGAAAGGATATGACTTAGCTGCATGGTTGGCTAAGAATCTATTTAGTGCGGCTAGCCTACCGGCCAGCCGTTGCATTTCTTTCATCGTTGAAGGCGATGGCATGCGCTCGATCGCCTGAACCTTTTCCGGGTTTACCTTGAATCCATCTTTGGTTACGATGAATCCAAGGAATTTGCCTTCTTCCATTCCAAACGAGCATTTCCCTGGATTGAGCTTTATGTTAACGCTTCGCAGAGTTTGGATTGTTCGTTCAATATCAGTGAGCATGGTATCTTCCTCCATGCTCATGACGACTAGATCGTCCATGTAGATTTCGAAACTTTTGCTTATTTGCCCACGGAAAGTGTCGTTCATCAGTTTTTGATAGGTTGTGCCCGCGTTGCGCAACCTCAAACGGCATTTTTGTATAACAGTAATTCCCGGTTGGAGTGCGGAATGCCGTTTTGTCTTCATCCTCGACTGCCATCTGTACTTGGTGGTAGCCTTTATAACAATCGAGGAAACACTTCCATCTGAAAGGTGCGAGGTTATCAACTTTTTCGTCGATTTCCGGAAGTGCGTAACAATCCTTGGGACAGGCTTTGTTGAGGTCTTTGTAATCGACGCACATGCGCCAGACCCCGGATGGTTTCTCTACCATGACTGGGTTGGACAACCAAGTCTGGTATTTAACTTCCCGCAGGATGCCTGCGGAGAGCAGTTCTTCCACCTGCTCCTGCATCGCCTGGTTTTTAGCGGATCCAAGGTGGCGTTGGCCTTGGATCACCGGCTTAATACCTGGCATGGTATTTAAGCAATGTTACGCGATTTCATGCGGGACCCCAGTCATGTCTGCAGGTGTCCACGCGAAAATGTCTTGGTTCCTGAAGAGAAGCTGCTTTAGGTGCGCTTTGGTGTTAGGAGACAAGGCGTGGCCCAACGTAACCTTTTGTTCTACGTATCTCGCGTTGAGAACCCATTTTTCTGGTTGGTTGTTGGGGGTAGGCCTTGCTATCTTGGTCGGACGTATTTCATCCGACATCATGACGTCTCTGCGTGCGTAGATTATCGCGACCCCCGTTTTGGTTGGGAAACCGACAGCAGAGTGGGGTACGGACGTAATCATATTGAAATCACCTTGGGATTCTCTTCCAAGGAGTACGTCATATTTGGAAGTATGAGGTAAAACCATGAAGTTTACCTCTTCTGTTCGTGTGTGCCTTCCGCTGGTAAGGCGCACAGGGAACGTAATTTGGCCTAGGGGAAAGACAGTTTCCCCCGCGAACCCGGCCAACGGGTAGTCCACTGCTTGCAACTGATCTTTGTCCTCCTGATCGAACTGGTTGAAGCATTGCTCATAGATGATATCGGAAGTACTGCCCGGGTCGATGAATAGATGCTCGGTGCAGTAATGAGCCAGTTGGCCTGTAATAACGACGGCGCGTCTGTCGCGCGGGCCGCCTCGGACTTTTGGGAAGACGACTTGCTCGTCTTTCCAATCATTGTCCGGTCTTCTCGCCGCCTTACACGGCCTACCTTTACCTCCGTTGATCATGTGGGTTGAGGCCACATACATGGTCCTCTTCCCTGAGGAGGTACCTTCGCCATGAGGGGTGATGCGCTTGGTGGGTTTCTGCCCACCTGGCAAAAGATGTTGCAGCTTTCCCTCTTTTAAGGCTCGCTCAATCTCCAGCCGGAGACTGATGCAGTTGTTTGTGGTGTGGCCCGAGTCCTTGTGATACTCACAATAGAGAGTGAGATCTTGATTTTTCTTGGACTTCATTGGTTGGGCCGGTCGCAAGAGCTGTGCGTCCGTAAGAAGGACTTCGCTTGGCGATACGGTGATGTCGGTCCAGTTGCGGTCCCGAGAATCTTTCTTTGACGCCCGGTTGTCCCGTTGGGGATTGTGGTTCCTTGGGTCAAATGGGTTGGTCCGCGGGAAGTATGGTTTGGAAATGTTGTCACGATTTCTGACGTCCCGGTTGCGTTTATTGTTACGCTTGGACCCCTGGTGGGAGGTTTCGGCTTGGGGCTGTGCCTTTGCCATATGCGGTTCAAGGGACCGCTGCGTCTGGGCGTATGTCTTGACTGCGGCCATGACATCTTCCCATTTTTTGGGCAAGCCCTCCTTGCCAGAGATGGTCATAACCATCTGCTTGTCCCTGACGACCTAGAGATTCGTCGTCCCTGCGCCGGATATTCATGACGTCTAACGAATCACGTTCATGACGTCGTTGCTGGCTGAAATGAGCGAGGAACTTTGCATGCAAGTCCTCGAATGAGGCTAGTGACGCCACTAGCAAAGAATCGAACCAAGCCCTGGCCAGACCTGTGAGGGTCTGGGGGAAAAAATTGCACCAAGTGGGTTCATCACACTGGCCGTTGCATCCCGCGCCCATGAAAACGTTCATGTCGTCGTCCGGGTCGGACGAACCGTTGTATTTCCCAACGTTGAATGGGAATTTTGTTGTGGTGACATGGGCGTGGGCAATTTGCGGGGCAAATTTGGAGTTTTCGGCCACAGCTTTCGGCCTGTAGGGCTGGTTCTCAGGGCGCTTTGCAGCCCTAAGGTATGTGTTGCGTGGATGAGTGGGAAGAATATAGTTGCGTCCTCCCGGTCTGCTGCTGGTGTCATGCGAATCTCCGCAATATGTATGGTCGTCCGGGTCGGTACGGCCATAACCTTCATACTGGGGCAGCGGTCCCAGCCGGCTTTGGATGCCGGAACTGCGGTGGACTGTGGATTGCCGCCTGTTATCGCCTTGGGGGCCCAGGCGGCTTTGTATTGGGCCCCTGGTGCGTGACCCATATGAGGAATCGTCCTCATTTATTGTGCGGACCTCACAGTAAGAGGATCCGCGGTCCTCACGCCTGCTTCTGGAGGCTGGACGTGAGGGTGCCCTGCCGTCGTATTGTAAAATACGACCCGCAGGTGTGTGCGGTGCCGGGGTAGGCCCGGCTTGTATTTGTGCTTCAGCGCAAGCTCGGTTATATGTTGCGGCCAGCAGGGCGGCCTGCTGGTCATACCAGGTGTGAGGGTCCATGTCCGGAGGGATCACAGATGCGTACTGTGATAGATCGTGTTCGAACGTTAGGGATGGACCCCTTTGCGTTGATGTGCCAATGTGGCCCGGATTAAGGTCCGGGGGGGTTTTCCCCGCATTTCCTGGGTTGGTGGGGAGTAGATTGTCCCCGGTAGTGTTATTTTGGTGATCAGTCATGATCTTTTGAGGGGGAGAAGGATGGTTGAAAAAGTGCTAAGAGTAGTGGTGGGCGCCAATGATGAAATGGTTAACCGGGCAGGGTTAACTCACTGGTCTCGCCAAGAAGGGTTAATCCCTTCCTCTCGAGGATCGCTGGCTGGATCACCGGTGGGTTGATCTCCTGCACAAGGAAACAAACCGTGACTCGTAACAAGGAGGATGGGGTGGGGGGTGCTCCTTGTTACCACTCTCCGGCGTGAGAATCAGTAGTCTGCTTGGGAAGCAAAGTATGATAGTAGTAGTAGTGAGAGAGTTGTGAAGAGATACCTCAAACCTGGTTTGGGGTTGGTATTTATAGCCGAGGAGTGAAGGAGGATCTGGATGGACAGACTGACGGCATGCTGCACCTTTGCAGGTGTGTCAGACATGTCGGCCGGGGAGGCGACACCACGTCAGTCTGCTGCTTACGTAGTTCTGACAGGCGGCTGCCATTGGTGCTACTTGCTCTGCTGTGTCAGTCCCACTTGATGAGTAGACAGGGTGCGGTGCAAGCCGCATCGCTGTCTGCGGTAACTGTAGACGTTCCCGCGTCTTACTCTTTGATCAAGAAATACGCGAGATGCGGTGCCAGGCCGCATCGTCGTCTGTGGTGACTGTTGCTGTTATCCAGCTTCTCTGTATTGATAGAAGTGTTCACTGGATGTGGTGCCAGGCCGCATCGCTGTGAACACTTCCGTTTTCATACACCAGATGCGGTGCCAGCCGCGTCGCTATACCGTTCTCATATTCCAGGTAAGTCCTTCTCCATCATTGGACAGACTGGATTCAACCACTGTGTCGATGCGTTCTCGCACGGACATAAGCAGGTTGTTAGCTAGTGGGGGTTTTGATAAGGGTAATGGTCACTCGCGGTCGATGCTGACGCGAGATCTGGGACCATACCCCTTCACCCTTTTAGCCCAAAAAGGAATTTTTTTAACATCTGAACTATCAACGTCTTTTTTAACTAATATTATTTATTATTTCTACATTTACAAGTTTTAAATAAAGGGCCAAATTTATTGAGATTTCGTTAACAAATTTTACTACAATAGAATAATTTATTTATATCAATCTAAATATATATATATCTATACTATCTATACTATATAATAAAACATTAATGTGTGACACCTATCATTCACTGTAAGCATTTATTTTATGATTTTCTCGCCTCATTTCCAAATCTATCTTATATTAATTAAATAAATAAATAAATAATGAGCTAATACTAAATTTTATCCTACTTTAAATTTCGAACACCATTCTTCTATTTTCCTAATAAAATATTATTCTAAAATTTAAATTATATCAGTTTTATTACATAATTTATAAATCAATTTGTCGAAATTGGTACCAAAATTTTATCATTCAAATAGATGTTGATTTGCTTCTTGAATAACATATCTTCTTTTCATTTTGGCCCCTGTGGTTATATCACTTTTACCCTTTTAGCCCAAAAAGAAATTTTTAACATCTGAGCTCTCAACGTCTTTTTTAACTAATATTATTTATTATTTCTACATTTACAAGTTTTAAATAAAGGGTTAAATTTCTTAAGACTTCGTTACATTTACAAGTTTTAAATAAAGGGTTTAATTTATTGAGATTCTGTTAACAAATTTTACTACAATAGAATAATATATCTATATCAATCCAAATATATATATCTATACTATACTATATAATAAAACATTAATGTGTGACACCTATCATTCATTGTAACCATTTATTTTATGATTTTCTCGCCTCATTTCCAAACTTATCTTATATTAATTAAATAAATAAATGAATAATGAGCTAATACTAAATTTCATCCTACTTTAAATTTTGAACACCATTCTTCTATTTTTCTAATAAAATATTATTCTAAAATTTAAATTGTATCAATTTTATTACATAATTTATAAATCAATTTGTCGGAATTGGTACCAAAATTTTATCACTCAAATAGATGTTGATTTGCTTCTTGAATAACATATCTTCTTTTCAAGAACCATCTTCACAATCACCATACCATCGCGTATCGAGTATTATCCATTAGTATATTGAAAGATATGACTTTTTTATTATTGGTATATAAAATTAGATTTATTAAACCCGTGTGATACACGTGGTTTTTTAAAGATATACCTTTTTTTATTATTTACCATACAAAATTATATTTATTGGCCGGTGTAATACATGAAGTCTTTTAAGATATAACTTTTAATTATTTGATACAGAAATTAGATTTATTCAATTCGTATAATACATGAGGTTTTTTTAAGGATATATATTTTTAATTATTTAGTATAAAAAATTACATTTATTCAACCCGTGTAATACAAATATTTTTTTAAGATGTAACTTTTTTATTATTTGGTATATAAAATTACATTTATTCAACCTGTGTAATAAATGAGGTTTTTTAAAGATGTATTATTTTATTATTTGTTTTTTTATTTGGTATAAAAAATATATTTATTCAACGGTACAATATGGTTCTTATAGATATAACTTTTTATTATTTAGTATATAAAATTATAGTTATTCAACCCGTGCAATAAATGAGGTTTTTAAAGATATATTGTTTTATTATTCGGGGTTATAACCTAGTATTTAATATATTAATACAAAGTTTGGTTTTCGTGATAAAAATAGATTATTCTGTTGTTGCAAAATTTGTTAACGAATTCTCAATAAATTTAACCCTTTATTTAAAACTCCGTAAATGTAAAAATGATAAATAATATTAGTTAACTTTATTTTAAGTTTCGTAAAATTTATTTGATACCAAACTAAAAAAAACATTCAAATATAATTAATTCAAATAAATGATATTATAAATGAAAAGGAGATTAAACTAAATAATAATTATCCATAAGATATTAGACTAATAATATTTAGTAGGGGGGTTATCTATAATATAAGATATTAAATTAAATAATATTTAGTAGGAGAGTTATCTATAATTAATTAGAAAATATTAAATTAAAAGAATAATTATCTGTAAGAGATGGCCTATTATGATGACAAGTGTCCCTAAAGTGGTTTCGTTTATTATATAGTATAGATATAGTTTTAAATAAAATAATAAATTACTAAAATACCCTTATGTGTCCTATACATGTCCAGATATAACTGAAAAAATCTAACTACGTTAGTGAAAAGGACGTGACTTGCAAGGCTTTTAACAAAGAAATGACTGTGACTGTAATTATTGAAGTTAAAGGACATCCATTGCAATCTGATACAAACATAAAGGACGAAAAATGTAATTTACCCTTATCAAAATTGTGTTGTTAGAAAAATATTTATTAAAATAATGTTTTTTTTAAATCTATTTGTTTCTTGCAACTAACCACATTGGATAAATCTAAATTATTAAGTAATATATTAGAAAAATATAAAGAAAAGCTTTTTTGCCCCCAACATTTAGTTTCATCGCCACTTGATGATGATTAGAGACTAGGCAGGTATGCGACGATCGCTAGTTCGATCCTTGAAAAGAGCGGGTTTTATCTCACCACACTGTCGTGCCTTCGGGCGAGTGTTCACGGTCTTCGCTCCTAGGTGTGGGTTTTCCCCGATTCGGAGGTGAGTGTATCACAATGTGAGAAATTTCGCCGATAACCCATTTAGAGGATTCATTGACGGTTCATAAAAAAGTTGAACTTAAATAGTTTAACCCTTCATGATTTTACTCCCCGCCCCTAAACCTCATCCATTTTAAACAGTAGGGTTTTAAAAGGTAATTCATTAATGTGGGTTGGAAAAAGACATAATTGCCCATCAGGTATTTTGCACGTGACAGACTTTAACGTTTAAAATGGATGACGTTTAGGGCGGGGAGTAAAATCATGAAGAGCTTCATAGATTAGGGAGTAAAATGGCTATTTTTAAAGGATTGAGTCAAAACCATTAAAGTGACTAAACAACAGGGAGCAAAACGGAAGTTTACTCTAATAATTTGGTAATAATTTATATACAATACACGAGGTTCTTAAATATAAAATTTCTTTTTTATTATTTAATATATAAAATTACATTTATTCAACTCGTGTTAAATGAGGTTTTTAAAGATATATATTATTTTATTATTTAGTATATATATACAATACAATTACATTTATTCAACCCGTGTAATACACGGGGTTCTAATATAGAAATATATAGAATAATTATAAGGTCCATGCTCAAAGTATTAAAAATATCTTTATTGTTTTAAAATTTTACTATAGTTTGTTATTTATATAAAAAACACAAATCAACGGAAATATATCAATGACAGATTTGAGTAATTTTTCACTTTTTTATTAAATAACATAAACATAAATACGAGGGTATAACCCTCATGGGTGGGATTCGGCTACAAAGTCCATTTTTCCTACAAAGTGTATAAAGTCATAAAACACCACCATTTCAGCCATAAAACACACTCAAAACCCACAAATAACAAAGTGAAGATCACTAAAACACAATATTCAAATCCTAACAGTCCCTAAAAACTTCAAACACACAATCATGGAACTATGAATATAAAACACAACATGATAATCAACATAAAACACACTAATGTTAGTCATTCGAAAATTAAAGCCTTATCATCCAAAACACAACACAAAACCCATAAATATGACGTTTTAGTAAGTTTCACTTTATTATTTGTGGGTTTTGAGTGTGTTTTATAGCTGAAATTGTGGTGTTTTATGACTTTGTACACTTTGTAGGAAAAATGGACTTTGTAGCCAACTCCCACCCTAACCCTCATATAACTAAAGTTATTAGAATCAGTTTTTTCTAATCAAATACAATTTTTTAGGCTTTTAAAATAGGTTTTTATTTTTTCAAAGTTGGTTTTATAAAAAAAATAATTTTGTTAAGATTCTTAAAAAACATGATTAGATCAATAGTTATTTAATAAATTGGACTTGTCCAATAGGTTGGAAGTGAGAAAAAAAAATCTTTATAAACATTACTTTGGTAAATAGTAATACTTTTCCAACAATATTTTAATAGATAGTTTTTCCGCCAATATCATTACAGGAAAAAAGATATTATTTATTACGATAGGCAATATAAATAGACAATGCTTTTATTTTAAGGTAGTTAAGACTTTAGAGATTCAAATGCATACATGAGTCATCTAGGTATTCAAATGGTTAGTTTATAATCATTTATAAATTAAAATATGCCCATTAATTATTATTAACAATTATTATTATCATTTGTATAACTATAATAAATTTTAAGGATTGTCCTTTATCTTTATAGTCATTTTCAGGCGCTCTCCTTTATGTTTAAAATTAACGAGTTTTGTCCTTTATGTTTTCATATCATACACGTTTTGTCCTTTAGGCCTAACCCAGTTAGTTTTTTCAGTTAAATTTGATCATATGCTTTGCACATGAGGGCATTTTTGTCAATTTAAAGGTAAGTTCAATAGCAGATTTACAGCTCAAAGCTTCTGCAACCTTTGAATTGACAAAAATGTCCTCATGTGCAAAGCACATGACCAAATTTAACTGAAAAAACTAACTGGGTTAGGCCTAAAGGACAAAACGTGTATGATATGAAAACATAAAGGACAAAACTCGTCAATTTTAAACATAAAGGACAGCGCCTGAAAATGGCTATAAAGATAAAGGACAATCCTTGAAATTCACTCTAAAAAATAGGGGAATTGGCCTGTAATAATCCCACCTAGACCTTATTGGCCATTAATAATCCCACCTCAGAATATTCCCCCCACCAGTCCCACCTTTCACCTATTTTTCCTACAGTGGTCCCCCGTTAAAAAAACTAAACGGAGTTAAGCTTTTTTCCAAATTACAAACAGATTTTTTAGGGCTTTTGATCAGAACGACGATACGAGTCCATTGATGTAAAACTTACTTCGAAATGGTGCTCCATGTGACTTGATTTTGGTTAATTGGAAATTTAAACACCCGAATTGAAGCGTCGTTTTCATCGTTTGGAGCACCGTTTCGAGGCAAGTTTTACATCAATGGACTCGTATCGTCGTTCTAATCAAAAGCCCTAAAAAATCTGTTTGTAATTTTGAAAAAAGCTTAACTCCGTTAAATTTTTTTAACGAGGGACCATTGTAGGAAAAATAGGTGAAAGGTGGGACTGGTGGGGGGAATATTCTGAGGTGGGATTATTAATGGCCAATAAGGTTTAGGTGGGATTATTACAGGCCAATTTCCCTAAAAAATATAAGCACATGTTTTTTAATAAAATTAAATTTAGAAAAAACCGAATCCAGTCTAATTCAATATTTCATCTAGGTGGCACAAATTATTTTCTTTTAACCATCATACATGAAAGGAAAAGTCTATTTCACCACCCAAGTCATATGCTTAAGTATGGTATATATTTATTTAGAGAGATCATTATTCCTTCACTCACACACACAATCTTGATTTTGCTAAACCTAACCTCAAACCAGTCTCTAGCACATGACGAAGATTGTATATCGTGACCAACCTCATGATTAAAAGACAAGTATCTAAAACTTGTATATACAGAAGGTGTAAAGTGTGAAGTATTGGTATACATGTAACAACGTTTATACAAATACATGTTGTCGTTGAACTTATCCATCCAAGTGTAGATGTACAATAAAGACGATGCAAAATAAGGATCGAAGGTAAACAATGTTGTTAATACGTATACACATAATCTTGTCTAATATTAATCAATTTGTAAACGATGACCGGATTTTCAACGATAAGCCAAAAGCAGTTCAGTGATTTTGGAAGAAATCAAGGTGAACCCTTTCATATTGATTAAAAACAGTGCTAACAAAAGCGTACTCCATTCTTGGTGTAATGTTTTTTCGTATAAGTTTTAGTTTATCATGTAAAATTTTGCTCTGGCATCTTGCTGGAAGCTCTTTTCATTAGAGGGTATGGTCCATTTTCCTCCCTCCACATCACCTCCACCTCATCACCTTCTTCTTCCCCCGTTAAGAAGACATGGCTTCTCCATCCATTTCTTCCAATAATATTAAGAGAGAGAGAGAGAGAGGTTCAACCGGGAGGACGGGGATGAAGCCCTGATTGCACCGACAGGAGGAGGGGGTGGCGTTCCTCAATGGGAAGGGGTGCCACCTCACCATCCCGACCACCTTCCCGCTTTCACACCCCACCGTCTCAGGGGTGAGCAAATAGTACCGAGTACCGCTTCATAACCAATACCGAATTTACCAATCCCACTCGATTTTTGGTACCGGCATTTAGCGTTTTGGTACTGGTCTGGTACGGGTATTTTTGATTTTCGATATTTTGGTATCAAGACTTTTTTTTTTCTTTTTATCAATTTGTATGATAAAGAAATTCTTTTTATATTATTATATATAAAGTCTCCAAATCGCCGTTTTCATGTAGCCCTCTTCTTGTCATCGAATAGCATGGTGGAGTTTCATTGAGCTATACCGGTTGTATTTGGAGTCCTCCAAACCAGTATTTAAAACGAACCAATAAATAAATATATTGGATCTAGAATCAAAAACCAGATGGAAATAAATCGGTTAAAACTTCGAAAAATTCCATATCATAGAGATATCACTATCGTAATTTACTTTATGGATCATGTAAACAGCAAACCAATAAATATTCCTTGATTATGTGGTAATCCACTACCTTTAAAATATAATAATAATCTTTATACTATCAGTAATGCTTTGTGAATAACACACAGAGAACTGATGAACAACAACAACAACTGTAAATGGTTGTTTTAAGTTGACTATTGCTGCGGCCCATGTTCAGGCACCTTATTGATCAAGTTCAACACCTTGTAGATCTCCATGGCTTTCCTCCTCCTCCTCCGCCTATTCCCACCGTTCCGCCGTCGCCGACGACGACGGTGCTAGCACCGCCGCTGTACCTTCATGACTACAGGTTCTTCTTCTTCTTTTTGTTTTTTTTACTAGTGAAAACCTAAGTATATGGATCCGTTTAGGTTTACAGTTAGGGTTTTGAAATGTAAACCGCATGGAGTTATTGTTGTATTTGTGTCGGTGCTTAATATCGATCGAGTGATATTGTGTTTAGTTGTGATTTGATTTACAGTGAATTGATGCTAATTTGATGTGCCTTGAGTTTGAATTGGTTTGTTCATGATTTATGTGTATTTGCTTCTGAGAAGTAATGAATTAGGTATTGTTTTAGAGCTAATCAGTTAGGCATTTGGTTATGAATTAGGTGTTGTTTTGGGATAGCCTAGAGAGTAGAGGGGTTCCTAGGAGGTATATAGACATAATTAGGGATATGTATCTTAAGACTGAAACTAGTGTTCGAGCGCCGTAGGGGATGCGGATTTCTTTCTTGTGGAGGTAGGACTGCACCAAGAGTCGGCGTTGAGTCTGTTTCTCTTCGCGGTGGTCCTAGATGAGTTGTCAAAGCTGATTCAAGAGACAGTCCCATGGTGTTTGCTTTTTTTTGCGGATGATATTGTATTAATTGCTGAGAGTAAACCGAGCTTAAATGTGAGGTTAGAGGAGTGGAGAATAGCCTTAGAAGGAAAGGGTTTAAGGATTGCTCGCTCTAAGACTAAGTACCTGTATTGTAATTTCAGTGGGACAGACAACAACGAGGAAACTCAGATTACCATTGAGGACCAAGTGGTACCGCAAACAACCAAGTTCAAGTATTTAGGAGCATTTGTGCAGAGTGATGGGGAGCTAGATAGTGACGTAACCCACCGCATCCAGGTTGGATGGTGCAGGTGGAGAGCCGCAACGGGCATACTGTGTGACAAGAGGTTTCCAACTAAATTAAAGGGGAAATTTTATAGGGTGAAAGTGAGACTGACTATGGTATATGGAACAGAGTGTTGGGCTATCAAGAAGACGCAGGCGCGTAAGCTGGAGGTAGCAGAGATGAGGATGTTGCGGTGGATGTGTGGACACACTAGGTTGGACAAGATAAGAAATGAGGTTTTTAGGGTAAGATTAGGGTTAGTATATTAGACAAGATAAGGGAAGGGAGGTTGAGATGGTTTGGCCATATTAGGAGGAGTCCGACAGTGGCCACAGTTAGAACTTAGAAGTTAGAACCGTGGAAACCATTAGTGTGGAGGGAAGGAGGAGTAGAGGTAGACCAAAACTGACTTGGGATGAGAGGATTAGACAGGATTTGATAGACTTGCGCCTTTCTGAGGACATGTCGAGGATAGGAGTTCTTGGAGACGTAGGATTTGGTATTAGATGCTCGACTTAGGGGCTTGATTTTTCTTCTTTATATTGATAGCCTATGTGTGTTATCGCTTGCATTTGTGTTATATACTTTTTGTATGTTTATTTGACTCATATTTGGATTTGGTTTAGGAGCTGGGGGTCTCACTGGAAGCGGCCTCTCAATCCCCTGGGATAGAGGTAACGCTTGCCTACATCTCACCCTCCCCAGACCCTATCAATAGCTTGGCTATAGGTGGGATTATACTGGGTACAATTGTTGTTGTATTTGGTTATATTTTGAATTTGATTTTCGGTGCTGGCAAATTGATGCGGATTTGATGTACTATGAGTTCAAATTTGTTTATCGTTGTTGAACATTTCTGTTATGTTCACTTTTAATTGAATTCTGAGAACTAATGAATTAGGTATTGTTCTAGAACTAATCAATTAGGTATACAGTTATATTTTGAATTTCATTGCTTAGCCAATTGAGGCGAATCCGATGTACCTTAAGTTCGAATTTGTTCATCTTTATTGATAATTTCTGGCATATTCTCGTTTAATTGACTTATGAGAAGAAATGAATTAGGTATTGTTCTAGAACTTTCCTCATTAGCCTTTGTTCTGAACATAAGAATGGATTCAAAGCTTGAATACCTATCTGTAACAATAGTGTGTGTTCATTGTCGTATCTCAGCTAATTAGCGCTTTTGTTTGCAGATGGTGTTTTGGGAATCTTGAAAACAGCGTTTTTGAAAACAATTGTGAGAATGTTATAATGAAGGTCACGAAATCAAAGAAAACTAAAAAGAAGCAAAAGCAAAAACAAACCGAAAACTCTGGTTCAAACGAGTCTTTAAACGAAGAAATCTGGAGACACTTCCCAGAAGAGTTATATGAGAACGTAATTGCAAGACTTCCAATAGCCACAATCTTCCGTTTCAGATCCGTTTGCCAAAACTGGAACTCGTTGCTGACTTCCAACACTTTCACACGTCAATGTGCTCGCTTTATACCACCACAACCATGGTTTTACATCATGACCCATGAGAAAGCCAACGCAGGAGCCATGTATGATCCCGTTTCCACAAAATGGTACTACCTTTTTATTCCTAAAATGCCCACAGAACGTATAATTTCTCCTGTGGCTTCGGCTGGTGGTCTGCTTTGTTTTCATGGTAATGGAGGTAGAAGCTTCTTTGTATGTAATCCTCTTACCAACACGTTCAAAAAGTTACCCGACAGATTGTCTAGTATTTGGTCAATCGTAGCTGTTGAAATGATTTTGAACAAAAAGTCAAATACCGGAGGTTATCAAATCATGTTGGTAGCATCTAACGGTGAGTATGAAGTTTATGATTCTGTTATAAACAAGTGGACACTCGTAGAAAGCCTGCCTGATTGTATCAAACTGCCGCTTTCATCGAAGCTTCGCTTCAATACCGTGGCGGCAAACGGGTTGATATACTTTTTACGGTCAGACCCTTACGGGATTGTGTCGTTTGACATGGAGTCTAAGGTTTGGAAGCAGTATCTGGTCCCGCCACCACCATTGTCGAGGGACCTTGCGTTGGTGGAATGTGGCGGGAGGATTATGCTGGTCGGGCTGGTGACAAAGAGCGCCGCCAGTAGTGTTTCTGTATGGGAGCTTCAGAAGATGACTCTCTTATGGAAGGAGGTTGACAGAATGCCAAATGTAATGAGTTTAGAGTTTTATGGGAAACATGTTAGTCTGTGCTGTTTGGGTAACAGCGGATTGGTTATGTTATCCCTTGTATCTGGAACGATGAACCGGTTGATCACTTATGATATTTTAAAGAAGGAATGGTTGAAGGTTCCTGATTGTGCAATGGGGATTGCTATCGGTACTGCATTTCATCCATCGTTAACTGCAATAGCTTAATAATGGTTGAAAGTTCCTCGTTGTAATCTTGTTTTCCCCATTTGTTTTTGTATTTTCGTTTTGTGTATGTTAAGTGTATTACTCTGTTGAGAAATAAAAACTTGTTTGTAAGTCCAGTTACTTGATATCCCCAGAATGATCTTGTTCATGTTGATTAGACGTCGTAATTGTGTGTGAAATTGACACGAGAAAGCTAAATAAACGTTTTGTATTATCTAAAGTAATTTTGGCAGAGTTTCGCTACAATGACACTACTTTCAAAAGCTAGGTATCCGAAGTTATTACTCTTAAGGCGCATCACAGTATCCGAAGTTATTACTCTTAAGGCGCATCACACCATCTATACATAGACACAGTGTCCAGCGCATCGCAGCCTGAGCAGCATTGATACGGTGTGCATGACTCATACGTTTATTTATTGAGTTGTTTCTACAGGTGTTAATGAGACAAGACAAGCCTGCGCTAGGTGCTCGAGCGTAGCTCTTTTTTAGTTTAGCTTGTTAATAGTTTTTCAAGCTACTCGCTTACGATTTGTTAAAAGTTTAATTATTATACACACAGACACACACACACACACACACATATATATTAAAATTTATCATATAAATAAAAGAAATATTTGAGTATTAATAATATTTTGATTAGTTGTGTTGGCAAGTAACAATGGTTCTCTAAGGGTAAACTGTAAAAGCAACAAAGTAAATGATACAGCCATCAATGACAATGTATTAGATAGATCTTCAAGCCATTCCACCACTTGTAGCCGTCCTGATGATCTGAACCAGAGCTGGAGGAAGATCAAAAGAAGCCACAAATCAGAATCAATGTTTTAATCACAATTAAAGAAGTCAATCAATGCATAAATCAAGTTAAGGAGGGTGAATAGATTAATCTTACATGATCCAATAACAACAAACACAAAGAAGCCAAGCATAATAGGCCCAACAGGATAGTTGTTCCCCTTCTTTGTGGATGATGATTGACCCACAGATCCACGCCTCGTGATGTTCTTATCAAATTTCCCAACCTTCTTATCCGCAAGACGCCTTGATGTTGTCTACATTAATAAACACACAACAAATTAGTTATCTTTTTTTCGAATCCAGTTTGTTTCATAGAATGGAATAGAATCTAAATGGAATTGGAATAACTGGAATTGAACATATAACATAAGAAACAAACTCTACATTCCAATTCCATCCAGATTCCATTCCATTATATGAAACACACCTAAAATTCCAAATAAAATTTCAATTCCTATGCAAATTCCAATTCCACTTCCATTACATTCCATGAATCGAACGCTAAATACTCCTGTACTTTTGCAGGATTTGAACTTTTCTGTATAGTCTCATATAGATTTAATAATGAAATCACTCAATTCTCTTTAAATCGAACTCGATTACAAGTTATGCACAACCACATCTTACATAATGATGTATGAATGTCATGATCCTCACCACTATGATGTAATTTCAGGAATATGCTATACAACAATTATAGATTAATTTCAAGCAATTGACATAAATATTCATAGGTTATACAATTTCATCAACTTAAACCTTGAAAACCAGAAGAAATCAAATCGGATCTGAATAATTTACGGTAGAACAATGCGATTAGAGACGAAATTCAAACGGAGGATAATCGATTAATCATAAATCATCTGTTGTCTATAGAATAAATAATAATACTGCATTACGAATAGAATAATAATATTACCATGATTGTGCACAGAAATCGAAGAAAGTGGGTTCTGTTCGAAGGATTTGTTGATGAAAGATGAAAGATGAAAGATGGCCAAAACGATGCAGGTTTTGTTGTGTATATATGGCTTTGAGAGATTGAGATTTGTTGTTGACTTTCAAAAGTTATAGTCCAGGTGTAGCGTGCTGATTGGTTGAAACACGTGTATTTGTGATGTGGCAGATAGTTATTGGTTTAAAGTGACGTGCGTACGAGTCATATTAGAAGTCCGGTGGATTTTTTGTCCAGCTGTAATTGTACGTTATTGCGTTCTAGTTCAACAGATGATAAAACGCGTGGGGTTGGTTCCGGTACAAACCATATTTATCCTACAAACCGTAAGAACAGATCCTAGCACTTAAAAAAAGTTAAATTAGCACATACCAAAATAATACATACATAAAAGTAGCACATGTGAATTATATTAGCACATAAAAATTAATCAAGATAATTAATTTTAGCACATATTTGAATGATATCAGCACTTTTTTTAATCAGCACATTGAAAACAAAAGGAAGATTCAAATAAAGAATTAATTGCTTGTTAGCATATTTATAAGGAATTCAATATAATTGATATTATTTATGATATTATTGTATCATTTCTCTATGATTGTTTGGAGGCCACGTGACACTTCTTAAATGGTTCTTACAGTTTGTATGCAAAAAGTGGTTTGTATTTGATCCTAGTCCTAAAACGCGTTACCTAAAAAATATATATATTTTTATTTATGGTGGTATTAATATAATATTTTTATCTGATAAAGCTTCAGCTTTATATTTTTTTATTTATATCCTTTGCTTTCACGGTTAAGGTTTATTATAAGTGCCTTCAAAACATACAACGTTTGTTTTGAGTTTGATTGATCTATAAGTTTTAGTACCACGTAAATTGTAATGTATTGTCTGTCATGTAATGATTATAAAAAATACAAAGAAACTCTTAGCTCATGAGAAAATAAACCTATAAAAGCGGGGAAAAAAAAGAAAACTTATAAGATTATGTGAGTGTGTCTATAGTGTCCAAAACCCATCTCTGGTCGGCTATGCGAGGTTGTTAGGTTTGCGATTGTGAAGATAAACCAGTTTGGGTTTGCGATTGTGGACATTAATTATGTTGGGTTGCGATTGACCGTGGATGATGCGAATATTTCAGATCTGGAAATTGGATGTCAATGTGCAAATGGAAATTGGATCTGAATGTGCAAATGGAAATCAACATCTTGAAAACAACCAGATGTATGTTGGAAGATTTCATTTCGGAGGTGAATGTTAACTGTTGAGTGGTGTTTTCTGCTCGTCGGAGGTAGGCGATGTTGGTGGTCGGAGATACGACAGAGAGAGAAGTATTACAAATTTTTATATGTTTTTTAAGCTATTTATAAAATTGTTTTTATATAATTGGTAAAATGTCTAATTTGCCCTCAAATAGGGTTCACTTGGTCAGATTTAATCATGAAAATAAATTGGGTTCAGGGTAAAGGACACATCGTGCAAGGGTTTGCAAACACAAAATAGATTTACTATAATTATTGAATAGATTGCAATCAGATAAAATCATGTAAAACAATTTTTGTAATTTTTACGTTTACTAGCGGCCCATATTCAAATATGTGTTTTCAAATACACAAACCCCTCACTTTTTCTCTGCCTATCATCCATCACCTCAACTATAAACCCACAAAAAACCCTTTTCTTTCTACCTGGACTGCGGCGATGGATCCTGATACGGTAGCGAAGTCGTTCGTGGAGCACTACTACTCAACATTCGACACAAATCGGGCCACTCTCGCTAACCTCTACCAGGATTCCTCCATGTTAACGTTCGAAGGTCAGAAGATTCAGGGATCTTCCAACATCGTTGCCAAGCTGACGTCACTCCCCTTCCAACAGTGCAAGCACAGCATCACCACCGTTGACTGTCAGCCCTCTGGCCCTTCCGGCGGCATGCTTGTTTTCGTTTCCGGTAACCTCCAACTCGCCGGCGAACAACATGCTCTCAAGTTCAGTCAGGTACATTATTCATTTGTTTATTTAGTAGCTTTTATTTCATTACTTGTGTGAGATATTGTGTTTTTTCTATCGCTTTGTTATACCTAATTGTATAAATATAAACCGTGTGTGTGTTTTATAGATTGTAGTTGTTTGTTTATCTAATGAACTGTTTGATTAGCTAGCGAGTATTGAAGGAATCTGACAGGAGTTGATATTTGTTTGTTACCGTCTAGGGTTTTTATTTTTATATTTTTTTGTAAAAGATGGGGTGTTTGGGATGCATTGCTTGTATGCTTATTGTTGTTTTGATACATTTGTAAGGTGTTTGGGATTGCCCAACCGAAACTGCTTGCTTATGTGATTGATTACTTTGAATGAGCAGTTTGAAGTTGCTTGTTTTGAAAAGTAATGCGCTGATTGTAAGACTGAAGGGTATGGGGGCCGGCTGAGGCCCGGCTAGGACCGGCGCCGGTCCCCCACACCGCCCCCCATAGGGTCGGCTCGGCAACATCGGCTCCCCACAGCCGGATGTGCCGGTCCTCCCTTCTCCTTCCTTCTCTCACATATACCTATACATACATACATATATATACATAAAGGGGTTCATCCCCCACCCCCCTAGGTTCTTCCCCTCCAAACCACTCCTACGTGGCGCCGACGTGGCGGCCCATCCCCTTGGGGATGAGGCTCTCCATACCCTTTAGTCTAAGCAGTTTGGTATATGCCTGGTTATTGGGTCGGAGGTCACGTTATTGTGAATTCTTATGTGGAAAATGTTCATTAATATTATTCAATTTAATCATCTTATGTTACATGTGGAATTTTTTGTGTATGTTTTTTCCGCTTTCTATGGTAAACATCTCTTACAAATTCAATTCATCAATGGGAATCATCGCCCATCATTAACCTTTTTTGTTACTGTTATTTGGCAGTTTTAATTTCTCTGGTTTTATGATGAACCATCATATTTATGCCATCTTCTGCTCATTGAGCTAAGCTACCAACCAAACATTGTGTTTAAATACTTTTACTGGGTAATACCAAATTATAGGGTTATTTTTCTCTTACAACTGTTTAGTAATTGCAGCTGCATTATAGAATGTTCTTTGCATTTTTACTTGGTTTATCTTCACTTAACTAAAACTTTAAAAAAGCATACATAATATAATACATTTCCTTTTGTCATTGTTTCGCTCGTTTTGTGATATGATTTTCCAGCTAATTTCGTTCGTTTGTTGGTTTCAGATGTTCCATCTAATGCCGACACCACAGTCAAGCTTTTATGTTCTCAATGACATTTTCCGGTTGAATTATGCTTGAGCCTGAACAGGTTACATCTGTAACCTTATTGGAGCAGAAATTTGGTTTTGATTGTTTAATTTTTCCCTTTTGGTATTTTCATCAAAACTACGAACTTCAATTGGGGGATACATGAAATTATGCATTTTTGTCCTTGCTTTATGGTATGTTTAAAGAGATCAAATTTTGAAATACGCATCTTCATGTTTTGTTTTGTGCATGTGTTTGTGCTCTGGTATCATTTTGATTTGATTGCAAGCTGAGATTCATTTGCACATGTTATCCACCTTTCATATAAAGTCAAGGTTGTTTGATCTATGTGGTTATTATATTTTCTACAATTCTCTTATTTTTGGAAACAATTAAGCAACAACGTTTGAAAATCCAGACAATCTGTCAAAACCAAACTTATATGCAGATCAGTAAACATGTTGAACAAGGTTGGATTGCTATACTTCCCAAATAGCCTCAAAATTGCATAAAACATGGTTGAATTGTAACTCAGTATCAATCCGAGCCGACCTACCTGTTTCGACCCACATAAAATGACCCATTTTGACTCCATACCCCACCGACCCATTTTGCTTTTGCGTTTTTGGCACACAGGAGGTTGCTTATTACTTAAAACACGCTCTTTTTTGAATTATAAAAAAATAAACAGATCTGCCTCTACTGGATTAGTCATGCTGGACATCCAACTTGGTTACGTGTTTCTTTAGCTGCACCCCATTATTAAGTATTTATTTATGTAGGTTTGGGTGGTTGGATGTCTAGCTGTTTAAAGCCTTTGTACTCCAACTTCATTTAAAAGTATCTGTTTAAAGAAGCATGGAAAAGTATCTGTTTAAAGAAGCATGGATGACTTGGTTTGTAAACTCATTCTAATATTGACGAAGACATGCATTCTAATATCGACGAAGACACACAGATGCATTCAAACAAGATTCTAACATTGACAAAGACATGCATTCTATTCTAATATCGACGAAGAAGACACGCAGATGTCAATCATAGACGTGAGTCATTTGTAGAAGTCCGCTCTTCACTTACACTAGTGGCTCTACTCTCTGTCGAACATAATCATTATAAGCGGAAGCAGATAATGTTCGCCCTGAAATTGTCTTTTTTGTATTTCCTCCACAAACAAACATTTTGTTATTAAAATTTAACCTATACAACCCCCAAAACTAAAACACGACTACCAAATCCACCCAACCAACAAGTCCACAACCATGCCCGGTAAAATCCCATCAACAGTAAAGCAACTGGTACAGTCCGAAGTGGGTCGGATTTAGGCAAACCATACCAAGATGGAGACGACCCCCAAAACTAAAACACGACTAGCAAATCCACCCAACCAACAAGTCCACAACTATGCCCGGTAAAATCCCATCAACAGCAAAGCAACTGGTACAGTCCGAAGAGGGTCGGATTTAAGCAAACCATACAACCTCCAGCTCCAAAACAACCACCCACTCACATTAGCCAAAAGCCATATACCCTGCTTTGTAACTTGCAAAATCAACGTATTGGATACTATAAAATCGGAAACATATACAACTATAAAATCATAGCTGATCAGATTCATAATAAATTAGAACAATAATAATATTATGCGAAATGCACCAAATCAATTGCAAATTAAGATTAATAAATAAGTAAGAAACAAGAGGAACCAAGTCCAAATACCAGCAGTGGCATGTTTAATTAAATATTTCTTAAACACACATAATAATCCATCAAAACCACCACACACACTTCACCACCCCCATATGCATATGCTTCCTCAAGTAAAGAATGCACAACCACCAACTTTCTTAAATTAAAAAAAAAAAAAAACATAAAGCCTATGTATTGTATGTGTCTTCATAAATAATAACATCCAAAGCTCCTTCTTGCCCTAATAAATACTTGAAGAAGCCCAGGTTTCTTTCCATTTACCTTCTGCTCATAAACAAACGTTCATCTTCTCTATTAACCGCTGTCTTCGCACTTCAACAATCTCCCTCTCGGCTCACAACAGTTTCCAGGCTGCATAATATAAGCATCAAGGATCATTAACATCTCATACATAACAACAGATTGTGCATTATATAGACATTAATGAAAGATGTTAGAAACACATTTGATGAAAAAGAAAATCTGATATCATGATACATCTTGGGTCCTACTGATTGTAAAGGTTCACATCATAATACTTCCAAATCTGAAATTGATACACATGTTTAATGTACTTAATTCAATCAATTTAACTTTATTGCTTTTGGTCTTTCTAGTCTTCGCCATATCGCTTTCTACACGACAACAAGCGCAGACCGTTTCAACACGACCCCAGACAAATCCATAAGTTTTTACCTTTTTCCCTTTCAAAAAGGTATACAACTTTAGTTTCAACTTGATCTAAAAACCACATCTTTCCAATCCAAACCCAAACATCAAAAAAGAAAAAGCTAGATTAACCCGCTCTCTATTACAAACACGCGCACAGAGACTAAAATTGGCATGTTACCGCATACTAGGAATTAGGGATGGCTCAAGGGGGAGTCAAATAAAGCAAACGTTTTAGCCCAAAACGTCTATATCTATACACAGAGTTGATACATAAATTATAGGGTCACAACATTTTTTTTTTACAAAAAAGGCCCCATATTTATTATCCGCTTTGGGTCCCACCCGGCGAATAAATCATTTTGTCAAAACAAAAAACTAAACTTAAAAAACAAGACCAAATTCCAAAACACACCATGTACTGATTATCAACAAAACAAACAATCATAGATTCTATTCATCTCAACAATCAAATGTACATGATCTTCAATCATTAACAACATGATAACAGATAAAACAATTTAAAGTTATAAAATCATACCAGCAACATTCTTTCTAGGTGAAACTGGATGACAGAAAATGGCCCGACCAATCATCGACAAACTCGAAACAATCCCAACAACATACAACAACATAACCAACACAATAACCCACGGCATCAACAAAAACCCTATGAAAAACGTGATCGACCCACATAACATCAACGCCAACGAAACCCCCAATAACATCGACGCAAATCCCGCCGGCGTTATCTGGGACGGCGGCACCGGCCGCCGCGGCTGCCTCCGTACCTCATCGGAGACCTGAAACGACGTCGGAGGGTACCGAATTAGGTTTAATATCAACGCAGATAGCTCGTAGAAAACCCTAGATTGTTCGTTCTGAGGTTGCCTCGTCATCATGGTGTTTAGATAGATCTATAATACGAGAATAGTCGTTATCCGAATATGAGAGTTGAATTGGTTGCAAGAATCGAGGTGATTGGATAAACTCTGTTTGTTTTTGGGGTTTGATAATATGAAGTCAAGATCTGTGTGGTTTGATCAGAAGAAGAAGATATAACAAACAGTTGAAGTTATGATGTGGATGAAATATGCAGAAGACGGGTGGGGTGGGTGTTATCTTCAACGTTTAAAGGAGTGATGTTAAATAAGATAACGTATGAAAAAAGATAAAGGGGTAGGGTACAAGTTCAGTCCCTATATTATTCACCTTACTTCAACTTGGATCAGCAGCATTTGGTTATATTATTCACTTGGATCAGCATTTGGTATCACACCGTACCGAACAATTTTTGGTATCAATTCAGTGCATACTTTTTGTGCTTTTTGAGATCGGTACTTTTAATTTGGTAGGAGACAATATTTTTGGGTTGAATCACTTTTGATCAGTAGCGGGGCGGAGCCAATGTAGTAATAGGGGTAACACGGACTACGGCTCAACCCGGTATTCGTAGTGTATTTTTTTCGGTTTTTTTACAAAGGATACGCCTAAATAAATACGAGGATACCCTGACAAAAAAAAGGGTAATTGATATTATTAAAATCCCATTTTTTCATAAGGCTGAACCATTTACGACCCAAAAGTTGCAGAATATATTAAGCCTAAATTATAAAAGTAAGGCAGTAAGCCCAAGTTAACAATAATATAATTGAAAGGAGCCCAATTACTAAATGCCAAAGCTAGGTATTACCTCTTTTTTTTTGAGCGGTAAAGAAACTCACGTGTAAACCCACCTTTCTTGGGGCTATGTCCAAGGCTGACTCCTCGACGCCATGAGACCCTAACCCCCTGATGTGCGGGAACCGGATGAAATCTGTAAATCCTCGTCCCCGTCAGGTTCGAACCCAGGATTAAAGCCTAAATTCATGCCTTCACCCAGATGTCCATCGAAAATGACCCAATGGGAATCGAAGTTGTATCTCCACTAGGGGAGGGCAAGTCTCCTACCACTTAACCAAGTGTCTCCACTAGGGGAGGGCGAGTCTCTTGCCACTTAACCAAATTCTCAGGACTAGGTATTACTACTTGATGCATGAAGTTTTGACACATCTTATCGTTTAGACATGTATTTATATATCATTAAATTTGTTAGATTCTATTGAAAACTAGTGATGAAAATAGAAACAACAAGTGTACTTTTGATTATGTCAAGCAACCTATGTATTACTACTTGATGCTTGAAGTTTTGACAACGCGTTGGCTTAAGATCTCAACAAAGCAAGTTCATAAGTTGAAAGCGTGGTTTAGGCCACAATCTCATCAAAGTAAATTTTGTTATCAAGTTGTTACTAGTCACCAATATTGGATGATAGTACATTTATTCTATAGTTATATTTTATTCAAAATATTATTCATATATAATATTTCAAAAAACACACCTTTATTGTTGTGTAGAGAAATAGGAATTATTGCATTAATGATTTCTTGCACTCCATCTTCGTGTCCCTTGGTTGTCCACCAATTTATATTATTTTATCAAACAATAAGTATAAGCTCTAAATATAATAAATGTTTATCACGTCTCATGAAATTGAAAACTATTGGTGTTGGTAAGCTCTTTGAATGAAGTATGAACATCAATTATGAATTAAAGGAAAAAGGAAAATGTTAAAATAGAGAAAAGTGCCAATTTATATTATTTTATCAAACAATAAGTATAAGCTCTAAATATAATAAATGTTTATCACGTCTCATGAAATTGAAAACTATTGGTGTTGGTAAGCTCTTTGAATGAAGTATGAACATCAATTATGAATTAAAGGAAAAAGGAAAATGTTAAAATAGAGAAAAGTGCAAACTGATTGATAGTCGGGGGACTAAACTTGTTCTTTTACGAGAGAAACGGATTGGATAAGAAAGAGAGCGTGGGTAAACGCGCCAGTCAAGTTGGAGCATTGTCGGCGCTGGTGGATGACGTGGAACCTTATCTAAGTTGAGTCAGCAAGGCCTCACGTTTACGATCGTCACGCTGCGGTAGCGCGTGGATTTGGGGAGAAGGCCACCCGTTAGACCATGTGGCCCAACAAGTTCTCTTTTATGTTTTTTTTTTCGTCGTGTCATATGAATGAAGTCAAAATGAAAATGATTTTTGAGATGTTGAAATAAATAGAGTAAAAAGCCAAAATGGTACATGAATTTAGTTCATTTTTACAATTATTATTCAGTTAATTAATATATGAATCCTTCAAATTTCATTTCATTTTTTTTATTCAATTGGTAAATTTAGTTAGAATTTTTTGATAACTTCTTTTATGTCATTTTCCTCATTTAAATAAATGATGTAATCGTCATTTTATGGCATAATATATTTTAATTAAATGAGTTAAACGACAAAAATGCAGAAGTTGACAGAAAATTTTAACCCAGTTTGCCAATTGGATGAAAATGATAACAAAAATGAAACATCAGGGACCCAACTACAAAAGTTTCATTTTTGGACTGAAGTGGCAAAAATGACCTAAACTCAGGGACTATTTTGACATTTTACTCGATAATAATATAGGCTCGAACCTCAGTGGCGGAGCTTGACCAAAAAGTTCCGGGGGATGGAAAGTCATGGGACCAAATTTTTTTCCTATCGCTATGTTTCGGGTTATATTTTTAGGTCGGATATTCGAATCGGCTTGGGTCAAACAATAATAACTCTAAATAAAACTACATAATCTCCATTCATTCAAATGAGAATAAAACTACATAATCTTCATTCATTCAATTCATTCAAATGAGAAGTTCTTACACATAAAAAACGCTAAATATCGTTTAACAAAAATAAAGATCAAATATTTATAATGATGCGACGCCTTGCCACAAATTCTATACCCATATTTCTTATACATGTGTATATATATAAGTTATACACATTTGCTTTTATTTAAATTAGTAAATATATCTTAAATAGTATATTTATCTGATAGCGGATTTACTTAACGCGAGAAACAATGATGTAGACGGGCTCGTATACGTGATACGGGCCACCAACCCACCTAACCTAACCTACCCAAACCCTAGGTATTTAAACACCTTATCATCTTCATCTCCTCATTTTATCATCTTTTACACAAACCTTAGCACCCATCTTTTATCTTTATCCAACACACAAGAATCTGCATACACATCTGCACATACGAGAGAAAGAGAGAGAGATCGAACGAACCGATGGAGAGAGAAAGGTGGCGGCTGCCCTCCTCCGGCGAACTGCAGCGGTGGCCTCCACGTGGTGGCGTTGAGTGGTTATGTCGTCGGGACGGTGGTGAAATCCGTTGGGGGAAAAAGGCGGCGATAGGTGGGTGTTGGGGGGTTCAACATGATTAGTGGCTTGGGCCTGGAATGTCTTGCGCATAAAGTAATAACAAACTTTACTTAAAGTTTATAAACAATTATAAAACTTATTAATAGCCCGTTCTTCATATTTTTTTAAAACTCAATACGAAAATATGTATAAATATTTCTGACAATAAACTTGGTAGGGGTAGGGGACTTTTAAGCAAAATAATTGGCGGGGGCGGACCTATATAATTTTAAAACTTTCGAGCGAAAAATCGAAAATATTACACTTCTAACCGAAACATTCGGGGGGGAGGGGATTCAACCCCCCGTCCCTTAAAAGCTACGCCACTGTCAAACCTTATGGCCACTACTACAAAAAGAGGCATTTGCTATGAAATTTTGCTACGTGAAAAAATGGTGGCAACTTTTGCTACGAGTTAGCTACGGATTAGCTACGAACACATTTTGCTACAAATTAGCTACGGATTAGCTATGAACTTCCGTCGCAAATGAATTTCGTAGCAAAACTCATAGCAAATCCGTAGCAAAATTGTGGAAATGCATATAGAACATATAATGTAGCAAAACCGGTAGCAAAATCCGTAGCAAAATGCTGAAAATAAGTATTTAGAAATAAACTAAAAAAAGTAAAATAAAATATGTAGCAAAATCGATAGCAAAATTGTGAAAATAATTATAATAAAAAAACTTAGTAAAATTGGTAGCAAAGTCCATAGCTAAATCATAAAAATAAATATTTAAAAGCTAACTAACTGAGGTTTAGAGAAAAACGGTAGCAAAATCGGTAAGTAAATAAAGTTCATAGAGAAATTGGTAGCAAAATCTAGAAAAATTCTTAAAAAAACTAACGTAGCAAAATCTGTATCAAACCATAGAAAAAATCATTGCAAAAATAAGAAAAAAAAAGTATATAAAAAATAATTTACTAATATCCATAGCAACATCCATAGCAAAATACGTTGAAAAAAAATTAATTAATAATAGTGGTAGCAAAATTCATAGCAAAAAAAAAAAAAAAAAAAAAAAACGGTAGCAAAACCGGTAAGTAAATAAACTTCAAAGAAAAACTGATAGCAAAATCTAGAAAAATTCTTAAAAACTAGCGTTGCAAAATCTGTAGTAAATCAATAGAAAAATTCATTGCAAAAATAAGAAAAAAAGTATTCAAAAAATAACTTACTAATATCCATTGCAACATCTATAACAAAATACTTTGCAAAAACAAAAAAAAAAATATTTAATAATAGTGATAGCAAAACTAACAAAATAAATATTAAAAAAATAGAAAAAAAAACATGTAAGAAAATCTATAAGCAAAAATGGACAAAAGAAATATTAAAAAAATTAATAACATATACAATAGAAAAATCAATAGCAAAAATAAAACATTAAAAGTTTTAAAAAATACATGTGGGACCCACCCCACCCCTACCCTTTCTTCCTCTTTATCTTGAACGCAACCAGTCTCTATCGCAACCACCCCGATCCACCTTGCCTCCATCATATAACTACCATACCACCACCATCAATCTCACCACACCCATCTCTATAACCACCCCCACCAATTTCTTCAATCACACAAAGTCGGACCCCTCAACCATCACCTACACCAGCCGATGAACCACTGTTAATTTACCATTTTCAAAATCATTTAAAAACCCAAATCTATCCCGCCCTGCTACCCAGTTCATCGACGAACCCAACCCAAATTTCCAGTGATTCCGGAAATTGCCTAATAAATCATGATCAACCGTTTTTTATTCAACTTTAACACCTTGTCAAACATACCAAATATATTCACACGCTAATTGAAATCTGTCACATCCTGACTGATAGCGAAGCATACAGGGGTGCAACAGACACATGGCACAAACAAATTGTTCATGAAGATATTGTATTACACGCTAAACGTTGCATTATTTTACATTAGCGTTTACACGCTAATGTATATTGTACAAGTTCATCTCCAAAAGCAGATAATCCTTAGCAGGCATGCGTCTATCTACGAAAGTATCTAAAAAGCAAAAATGGATCAACTAGCACATTCATCTCTTATTCCTCTTTCTCCTTACCTAAAAAGCAAGTTACGATTTTGCAAGGTCAACTACAAAAATTGGTGAGTTTCAAAAGTTTTGTTCGTATCAATCAGATTGTACGTACATCGGATTTAGCACATGTGATGTAATTATACTAAGCCCACATGTGAATCCTTGATTGTTCGTTCACAATCCATTGGTGTCCATCCACCACGTCACTGCCCCAAGTAGCTATGGCTAACACCCCATAGCGTGTTCAACGTATGTGCATGAACATGTGCAATTGCAGTAGAACCTATGGCATTCGTGCCATCACAATTGAGTTTGTCAAATCAATAGTACTATTTTCACATTGACCGGCCTACAGATAATCACTTGTGTTTGTCGGGACTTTCTGTGTGTTACTGCTAACTCAGATAATTCACATCAAATCCCATTTTCACGTGCAAGTATGTACGTATGTACATATGTATGTAGGACCGGTTTTGACTCCCGAACGATTGCGAACCGACACGTGTGACGTGCGGAATCCGTGCACGTGTGTGGACCGAACACAAGATCGTAATACAAACGTGATTCTTTTGAGTATACGACAAGTACAAGCACCACGAATCACCTTGAGCACTAGTTTCTCTCTCTAAGCACCAAGCTCCAAATCTCTCAAATGGCCAAAAGTTCCTAATGCCTAACATAAGGCTTCTATTTATAGGCCAAGGCATAAGGGATTTCCCCTTATTTACATGTTTGCCACCTTGCCTTTTCCACTACATATTTCACAATAAAATCACGTTTTCTTCTATTCTCTGCTACGAACTGGATTGACGAACGATTGCGAACCGACACGTACGACGTGCGGAATCCGTGCACATGTGTGGACCGAACACAAGAACATAATACAAACGTGATTCTACTGAATATATGAAATCGTATAAGAACCTTGAATCACCTTTTGCCTTTTCTCTCTCTAGGATCCAAGCTCTCCAAAGTATGCAAATGGCAAAAGTTTCTATTGCAAAACATAAGGCTTCTATTTATAGGCCAAGGCATAAGGGATTTCCCTTATTTACAAGTTTGCCACCTTGCCTTTTCCACTACATATTTCACAATAAAATCACGTTTTCTTCTATTCTCTGCTACGAACTGGATTGACGGAGGCGATAGACATTAGTGCATTCACAATGTAACATGTAATTCACCCCAAGTAAAGCAATTTAGAAAAGGGGACAATGAAACTCACCTGATAACATAGCTCAAGTATGTAAGCACAATATAATCGTATCGCTAATCCAATCGTAATATCATAAATACCGAAAACAGTGTTCAGATTGGTAATCTCTATATACCATGCTCGCATGGAAATATTCATCCGAGATTGGGCCAATAGCCTCAACCTATGGCAATAGGTAATGTCTTAGTGTCAAATTCAAGTTTGGCTTCCGTGCGCCGTTTTGTGTGCCACTCATGGTCGTTTGTTGTATGTGTTCGGGAAATGGCATGATCACATATACTATCACAATTTATGTATAATATAGATATATGATCAGGTTCAGTTTAGATGAGAACTCCCTCGAGTTGAGAGAACTTGAGAACTCCGACGAAAATCCTACTTTTCGTGCGATTTTTACCCATTTTCTTCCACAAACGTAAATGAATATATAACTAAGAAATCTATAAACAAAGTAAATAAATAATAAATTGCATAGCGTTCATTTACGTCAGGTTTTTGATCGCTTACGCTAGTGAAAATAAAATTTAAAAACATAGAAAAAAAAACATTCTGCGCGGGCTAATCTTATGTTAATTGTTTACATTGATGTAGATTTTCGTATACGATATATATATATATATATATATATATTTTGAAAAAGTTATATAATTTTTAAAACATTTTGTGAATTTAAAAAAAATCAAACAGTTCTTACGGTTTTCCCAACTCAAGTGAGTTCTCGTTTTAAACATTCCACACACACATGTATGTGTGTGTATATATATATATTTTTATTTAATAAACATGTATGTTTTGTAACTTTGTATACGTATTTTTTATACTTTAATAAAAATATTATATAAATTATAATTTGACTGGTACACCTAACAATTTTTTAATTATAAATTAAAAAGAAAGTTGATTTTCATATCCCCTCCGCGAAATTTCTAATTTCCCTCTAATTCGATCTAATTTCCCCCTAATTTCAACCGTTCCCTCCTTAATATTCCCCAAATTCCCTGTTTTATCTTTCAAAATTTTAGTCTTCCCACTTAAATCATTGTTTTTCTTTATTCTCTCATTTCCCCCGCTAAAACTACTGCAAGATGCAGGATGCGTCAAAGATGATGGGATAGAGAGGAGACTCGTTATGGAGGTTAACTACATGTTGACAATAGTCTTGATCGTTGTTTCGGCATGGGTAGCATGTGACTCTCTTGTGACCACCATTGCATCTTTGCAACCGAATTAGCTCCTTTGATCGGTTCATTTGGTACAGAGCTATTGTACCTCCGCCATCGGGATCGAAACGACCGTGCATGTCATAGGAAATAAGGAAATTGAAAAGAGTAAATGATAGTTTTTAGTAGTGATCATCAACTCTTCTGAAGCAAATAACCCCAAGGTATAAGGAAATTAATTTTTTTCTGATTTGAATTTTCATAGTTAAGAATTGATGTTTATTTCCATGTACGGTACATTAATAAGATTCGTTGATGTTACTGTTGGGTTGAACACGGAAGCTGCACACCATCTGGATGTTTTTATTGACTCATCTAATTCTTTTTCGTTTCATGTTGGCCAGGGCTTCTCAAATGTTGATCTTATTGCTTCTTTAACAATGTGAGTTGCTAACCAGTTTTGAAGGGGTTAGATTTTTCATAGGTCTGTTTTATAAGTAGGGGGTGTAAACAAGCCATGTCTCTTGTGCTACTTGGAATGGCTCGCTAATGTTTAAATTATGCCTAGCTTCAACAAACTTGAGTCCCATCTAAAAATTTAATATTAAATATGAAATACTATGACACTAAAAGCAATCGATTTAATCTTATATTATTTTCATTTAATATATTAGTTTCCTTTGTTTTTTGTAGTTGATTTTGATCTTATATCAATTTTCTGTATTTTTGAAGTTGAATTATGGATTTGAATGACAGATAAATGGCTGAATTAGAGAGGAACAACCTTGTTTCATAATAGTATGCCTACACAAGATTAGTTTTTTATTTTTTAAAGAAATGAATTTATTGATCTCGAGGGCATTTTTTAGACTTTTTTTAATTTACATATTGTGCTCACATCTTCCTTTATCCTCGAAATATATTGCTTTGCATAATATTTTCTTGCACTTTGCTTTAAAGAAAGAAACTTATTAATGCATTATTTTTTCAGCATGTAACATATAATAAATATGTTAATTGAGAATTATAGAGAAGACTTAACACCAGGACTCCTATATCGTGATGACTGATGCACCGTCAATGCCAAATACTCGTAGTTCGTATCCACCATGAAGAATTGATGTGGTTTGTATTTCATTTTCGTAAATAAAAGTCTATATTTTTTATTATGACGAGTATTAATGAGTTATTTAATTGAATTTACTTATATTGAGTTAGAATTGTATATTATGTGTTATAACATCTCATATTTAGATAAAATGCCTTTTATAAAGTTGTACTTTGGTTATAACTTGTTATAACGTGCCATAACAAATGTAGTTGTACACTTATTATATGTTGTCGACAAATATGGAGAGGATACCAGCTTGCATCCGGATATTGACATGGAATTGTTGTCGCAAACTGTTGGAGGCAAAAAAAAAGGGTAGAATGTATGGGATCAGCACTATGGTTGCCTCGCGTGTCGTGATGATGGGTGCACAAGAGAGAAGTGACAACGATGAGGTATGTATTAACTCTTTTAGTAGAAAAAAAGTCTATTTTCATGTGATAAAGATTATTAATGGGTACTTTAAATGAATTAGTTTATACGGAGTTAGTTTGTTTGTAATGTTCTATAACTATGGGTGTAATAGCTTTTATTAGGTTATATTTGGTTATAATATGTAATGATGTGTCAAAACTTATTAGGTGTCATAATGGATATTAACGGGTTATTTTTGCTTTTGATGTTATAGGTGGAACGGTTGATGGAAAAAATAGCGGAGTTGGAACAAGATAAGATAAAGAAACATGTTATGATGGAGATAATTGAAGAAGTTGCGAGGTTGTATGTCGAAATGAATGCGAAAATTCAAATGTTTTCAAAAAACCGCCACAAAACCTGCCACCAACTTAAAATGCGTTGAATTTTATTATATTGCTTTTAGATAATTTGGATCTTTATCGTGTTAGGTTTGGTTATGTTTGAATTATTGGATTTTTATCGTGTTGCATTCAGTTATGTTTGGATGATTTGGATCTTTTAATATGAGTTTTTAATATTTATTGTTATGTTTACTATTATGTTATATGGTTTGAGTATTTATTTTTAGTTTTAGTTTTTTATATTTATAAGATTTGAATATAATATTTATAAAGGAAAAATAGAAAACAATATAAGAAAGAAATTTATTTGAAAATTTCCAAACAAAGAGCATAGCTAAATTTGTTGCAAATACCTTCTCATATCCATAGCAATTTCCAAAACAAATTCAAGCGAAATTCGTAACAAAATTCCGTTGCAGATCGTAACAAGAGCCTACAAATTTTGTAGCCAAATCATAGTGAATTTGTAGCTAAAGTTTTTAGCGAACCCGATAGCAAAAAATGTAGCAAGTTTCACAGCAAAAAAATGCAAAAGGTAGCAAATTCTCGTAGCCAAACCATAGCAAGTTCGTAGTTAAATTTTGTAGCAAAAATGATAGCAAAAACATTGCAAATTATCATAGCCATTATTCATAGCAAAACTACTCCATAGCTAAAAATATTCGTAGCTAAAAGTATACGTAGCTAACAATTCTGTAGCTAAAAACAACCGTAGCTAAAAATATCCGTAGCTAAAAACATCCGTAGCTAAAAACCCATAGCGAAATTTCGTAGCAACCTTCTTCATAGCAAATTCGTGGCTAAACTAGCGACGTAATTTTTTGTAGTTAAATTCGTCGCAAACGTAATTTCCGTAGCTAAAGTTCGTAGCAAATAAATTCGCGACGGGACTTGTAGCTACGGACCAAATCCGTAGCAAATTCGTAGCAAAAAGGGTGTTTGCTACGGATTTGCTACGGATTTGGCCGTAGCAAATGCCTATTTATGTAGTAGTGGGCATCAGGTTAGTTCGTCGAGCATTTGTTCACGTCGTGCGCTTTGGCTACCGTGTTATGGCATAAGGTTAGTTTGTGGTGTCGTGAGCCAAATTTCTACGCCTTTTCATTTAGATACCTGCTAGAGATGCACAATTTTTGTGGGAAGGAGGCTGCTGAGAAAGTTGCTTTGCAAGGCGTTGTCATTGTCTCGTGTTGGTGTTTGTGGAAGGCTAGGAACGAGCCGAGATTTTCGGGCAAACAAGTCAAGGTTGAAGACATTTTTAGTGAAGTTAGATCATTGGGATACCTTTGGTTTAAGACTAGATCCAACTATCAAAGTATAAATCGATCCTTTGTTCGGATTAGTGTAAATTTGTTTTCATGTAATTTTTATAGTTGATCAGTGCCCGTCCCGGTGTTTGGGTTCGGTGTCTGTCTAATGAAGTATACGTTTAAAAAAAATGGAATTATTGTCTACATGCCGGGTCATGAGAAGAAATTGAGGAAGCTCAAAAGAGTATGGATCGGTCGGTTTCACAGGTTAATTTTGGTAAAAAAAGAAAAGAGTTATCTTTTGTTACTCATGATTAACATTTAGTTGGTGCATTATCAATCATATTGTATATTCAAAGAAATCATGTTTGAATTAAAAGTCTACAACTGTCCCACGCTGTATAATGTATGGATGATAACGACACGTTTCATACCTAACTGTAAAATGGTATGATGATCACAATAAACCAAGAACAGCAAAGAAATAGCGACAAAAGGTGACCAAAACTTTTATTATTTCCCAAACCAGAAAACACCCCCCCAGAAACCCTAGATCTCACAAATGATGAGATCTGAAACAATACAACAAAGAAGATGATCAACTGATGTATATCAGTTGATCTATACAAACCAACAATACAGAATAGATCTCACAAGAGATCAAACAACCACAAACATCACAGATCTTCAAAATGATCTGAATCAACCAAACCCTAATCGCCGGAGAGATGAAAGAGAAAGAAACTTCCAGATTGTAACACGAGTTCACTGTTGAAGCCCCTTTTATATCAAAAATATCTTCATTTTAAGTATCAACCTTCAAGTCTTCAGTTGTACACTTAACCCCTTAGAATATTACAACTTAGCCCTTCAAGAATATAAAGTGCTGCATACATCTCACAATATCAGTTAGAACATTATAACAACTTTATAACAAGTAACAAAATATGTTGCAACATGAATTAACATGTGCTACTTATTTTAACATGCCCCCATAATTCATGTGGCAAACATGTCATAAAGACCTAAGTTTTCACAAAGAGTTTGATGTTGGTTTGCATTCAAACCCTTTGTGAATATATCAGCCACCTGCACTTCTTTACTGACTTTTTCAGGCTCAACAATACCTGCAACAATTTTTTCTCTTAAAAAATGTAGATCCAATTCAAAATGCTTAGTTCTCTCATGAAATACAGGATTTTGAGAGATTGAAATAGCAGATTTGCTATCACAGTACAATTTAAAAGGCAACTTACATGAAATCTTTAACTCAGTTAAAACATTGATAATCCACATAATTTCACAGGTAGCTGAGCACATTGCTCGGTACTCAGCTTCCACAGTAGACCTAGAGACAACATTTTGTTTCTTGCTTTTCCAAGAAACAAGTGTTTCTCCCAAAAAAATGCCATACCCAGTAACTGACCTTCTGGTCTTAAGGCATTTAGCCCAATCTGAGTCCACAAATCCAGTTATAACCATATTTTGAGATTTTTTAAAATTAACTCCTTTTCCAGGAGATAATTTTAAATATCTCAATAATCTTAAGGCTATATCAAGATTGACTTGAGTAGGACTATGCATGTATTGACTTAAAAACTGAACAGCATAACTGATATCAGGCCTAGTTAAAGACAAGTATATCAGTTTTCCTACTAATCTTTGAAAACCATTAACATTTTGTAAAGTTTTCTGATCGCTTTTACATTTACTTGTAACCAAAAAACTTTGCTCAATTGGTGTTGCAACAGGTTTGCAACCCAAATAACCAAACTCATCTAGCAATTCAAGACAGTACTTTCGTTGAGACAAACAAATACAACCATCAGTATATAACACTTTAATTCCTAGAAAATACCTAAGCAAACCAAGATCTTTAATATGAAAACTTTCTCTTAATCTTTGTTTAACATTTTCTATTTCAGACTTGTTATTTCCAGTGATGACAATGTCATCAACATATACAAGCAAAATAACAAACACATTTTGTTTTGACAGCACAAACAACGAATAATCACAAATGCTTTGTACAAACCCCATAGCAGTTAACACAGAAGTTAACTTTTCATTCCATTGTCTTGGGGCTTGCTTAAGCCCATACAATGATTTTACTAGTTTACACACTTTTTTATCATCTTTTGAACAATAGCCTTGTGGCTGTGTCATAAAAACATCTTCAGACAATGTACCATATAAAAAAGCATTATTAACATCCATTTGATACAATGGCCAGTTGTTATTAACAGCCAACTTTAACACAATTCTAACAGTAGTCATTTTGACAACCGGTGAAAAAGTTTCACCAAAATCAAGCCCCACTCTTTGGTTAAACCCTTTGGCAACCAATCTAGCTTTATATATTTCAACTTCCCCATTAGCCTTATATTTTACCTTATAGACCCATTTACAGCCTATTGGTTTTCTATCTTTAGGAAGATCAACTAATACCCAAGTATTATTTCTATATAAGGCTTCCATTTCACTATTCATAGCATCAACCCACTTATCGTTTTTAGCAGCTTCATTATAACAGGTAGGTTCAACTACTTTATTCAACGAAGCAACAAAACACATATTTTCATAAGACAAGTTTGCATAATTAACAACTTTTTCAACTCCATATTTAACTTTACCCTCAACAACAAAATCACCAAATTTTCTAGGTAAAACAGTACTTCTAGAAGATTTTCTAACACTAGTATTACCCTCAGATTGGTTGGTCTCAACATTTGACCCTATAGTGTCCTCTGCCCTCTCATTTGTATCCTGTCCACTACTGCCCTCCTGTTCAGTTTGCAGAGTCATCTCAGCACCTGATACAGGGGCTGATGTAGAGGGAGACAATGGTTGCTGATCATCACTAATAGGATCTTGAGCACCATTTGTACCCTCTTCATCATCGGGTATGTTAGAAACTTCAGATACAACATTGTCAAAAAAATTAACATGATTCAGCTGATTATCTACAGTAAGTTCTTGATTATATAGGTTGTTAATTTTAAAAGGATAGACATTTTCATAGAACTTAACATCTCTTGAAAAAAATATTTTCTTATTATCCAAACTCCACAATTTATATCCTTTTTTAAAACTTGAATAACCAAGAAAAACACATTTTTCAGCATTAAAAGAAAATTTGTCTGAATCATGCAATATAGTACTAAAACACAAGCATCCAAAGTTTCTAAGATGAGATAATGAGGGTTTAAAACTAAACATCATTTCAAAAGGACTTCTACCATTTAACACAGATGATGGCAACCTGTTAATAAGATATACAGCAGTTAAAACACAATCAGACCAAAACCTTAAAGGTAGTCCACCCTAAAACATCAAGGCTCTAGCAGTATTTAACAAATGTCTATGTTTCCTTTCCACCACTCCATTCTGTTGTGGTGTATAGGAACATGTTGTTTGATGCAAAATACCTTTGGTTTTAAAGAAACTATTCATTTGACTGTTTACAAACTCTGTTCCATTATCACTTCGAATGATTTTAACTTTCTTTTTAAACTGAGTTAACACAAGTTCATAAAACACCTTTAAGTTTTCAAAAACTTCAGTTTTATTAGTTAAAAAATAACACCAAACTGCTCTAGAAAAATCATCAACAATAGTTAAAAAAATACTTATAGCCATCATAGCTTGTTACTCTATAAGGACCCCATACATCTAAGTGTATAAGATCTCCTACAGCCCTTGACTTGTGTTCACTTAAAGGAAAAGGAACCTAACTTGTTTAGCCCTATGACAAATATCACATGGACCATGTTCACTTGAATGAATTTTAAGACTTTGTTTTAATACTGCTAACACCTGATCAGAAGGATGTCCTAACCTACTATGCCAAGTAAAAGACTGAACAGAACTATTAAAACAAGCATTAAGCAGATTACCAGAATTGCCTACAAAATACAGGCCACAATTTTGACTACCACTCATCAGGATTTTCTTTGAACTGGAATCCTGTAACAAACAATTTGTTTCATTAAACATAACAGTGACATTATTATCTTTTGATAACCTATGCACATATAACAGATTTACACTATACCCTGGAACATAGAAGACATCTTTTAATATTAACTCATTTGTTAATTTTAAATCTCCAATTTTTAAGACCTTAACATTAGTGCCATTAGGATGACTAACAGTTATGTTAAACTCTGAAACATCAACACTATTTATTAAATCTTTGTCTGTTTTAACCATATGTTGACTAGCCCCTGAATCAACAATCCATCCATTCATATTAAAACCAACAGAGCTAGAACAACTAACAAAGTTTGAAATATTAACACACTCACCTTCTACATTCGGATTCTGAGAAATCTGACACACTTTTTTCTCCAACTAAACTTAATAGTTTTGCAATCTGTTCAGAGGTGAAAGGAAATCCAGAACTACCCACAGATGAAGAAACATTATTAACAACATTACTTTTATTACCACTAGCCACATTAGATTTACTAGACTGATTGTTATTATTACTTCTTTTTTTAAACCCAGATGGATAACCTATAATCTCAAAACATCTATCCACAGTATGTCCCAACATATTACAATGTGTGCATTTTAGATTTGAATTAGAGCCTTTATTAAATCTTTTCTTTTGATCAAAAGATTGATTTGTTCTAGACACAAATGCCACATTCTGAGTCTTTGACCCAGTACTAGACATTCTATGTGACTCTTCTCTTGAAACAACAGAGAAAGCCACTTTAATAGAGGGTAATGGTTCTCTTGTTAATAGATTTATTCTGACTGACTGATAAACATCATCCAGTCCCATTAAAAACTGCATTAATTTTATTAAAGTTGAAAAATCGTTAAAATCTTTTGCAGCTTGACAAAAGCATGTAGGAAGATGCAACATAGTATCAAATTGTTTCCACATAGTTGTAAGCTTATTATAATATTCAGCAACTGAAGTACCATTTTGTGAAACACTATTAATTCTTTTATACAAATCATATACAATAGAACCGTCAACCCTATAAAATGACTCTTTAAGATCAGTCCAGACCTCTGAAGCTAGCTTAGAAAACACTTGTCCTAAGAAAAGTTCCTCAGATATAGAGTTTTATAACCAAGTAAGTACCACTGAATTACACCTGTCCCACTGACTAGCTAACACAGAGTCACTCTCAGACCTAACACATTTTCCATCAATAAAACCATATTTGTTTTTTGCTTCTAAAGCCAGTTTCATAGCACTAGACCATACATAATAATTTTCTGTTCCTTTTAGTTTGATATTAACAATTGTCAATGCACTTGAATCACTTGGATGCAGATATAATGGATCACCTATATCTAATTTTCCAATTAAAGTCTGAGAAGTACTACCAGTATCAATACCACCAGTCATTTTCAGTCAATCAATCAATACACACAAACAGAATACAGAACAGTTATCAACAGATAACAATCAAGAACACAATCACAATGAATCAGCAAATACACACAGAATACAGAACAAATACCAACAGATAACAGTCACAAACAATAACAGACAATAATACACTCACACACAGGCGAAACTGAGTCAGTGTCAAGATTCCAGGTTCATCACTCACAGGTGCCTGGACATGTCATAACTCAGAAGCCACTGACTATCAGTAAAAAAAAAACAAATACAGATAATCAATAACAACAATCAATCAATGGTGCCGGTCCTCACTACCCCGACTTCAACTATTCAACCAACAACAAAAAAATTAAAGACAGAATGAAACAATCTTACAGAGGGTGCAATAAACTCCAAGCGGATCAGAACTACAACCTTCACTTAGGGCTATAGTTACAGATCAGAAGACAAGAAACCAAATATACCCGGTCAGTTTGCTCTGTATCCTTCTAGGGTTACAGAGACCAACACGAATCTTCAATAACAGCAGGTATCTCCAACCAAACACCACAACCCTAGTTTAGGGTTTCCAAATCTTCAGATCTATGATGACTCACAAGATAACAGTTTCTGAGATAAGAAACCTTCAAAAATAACCCAAGATCAATCAATAATCAGAGATAATAAAAAAACAGCCGAAAAACAAACAAGATCAAGAGCTTCTTTAAGCTCTGATACCATGTAAAATGGTATGATGATCACAATAAACCAAGAACAACAAAGAAATAGCGACAAAAGGTGACCAAAACTTTTATTATTTCCCAAACCAGAAAACACCCCCCCCCCAGAAACCCTAGATCTCACAAATGATGAGATCTGAAACAATACAACAAAGAAGATGATCAACTGATGTATATCAGTTGATCTATACAAACCAACAATACAGAATAGATCTCACAAGAGATCAAACAACCACAAACATCACAGATCTTCAAAATGATCTGAATCAACCAAACCCTAATCGCCGGAGAGATGAAAGAGAAAGAAACTTCCAGATTGTAACACGAGTTCACTGTTGAAGCCCCTTTTATATCAAAAATATCTTCATTTTAAGTATCAACCTTCAAGTCTTCAGTTGTACACTTAACCCCTCAGAATATTACAACTTAGCCCTTCAAGAATATAAAGTGCTGCATACATCTCACAATATCAGTTAGAACATTATAACAACTTTATAACAAGTAACAAAATATGTTGCAACATGAATTAACATGTGCTACTTATTTTAACACTAACTGATAATTTGAAAATAATATAATCTTGTGTTTTAATATATTCAAAATGTTTAAATTGTTTTTCCATCATATAAAACATGGTATACAACCTTAGAAAAAGTTTGGAAAATAACGGGAAGGTTTCTCTTGATTAAAGTAATGGTATACGCCCACAAAGTCGATATGATCATCCTTCCTTGCATAGTTGCATACTTGCATTCATGCTTTTGTGGTTGTTGATGGATCTGTTGGGCACCTGTAATTAATGACATGTTTTCTAGTAAAAAAAAGGAGTTGATTTGGATTGGGGTTTTTATCTTAAAGGAGTTGAAAACGTTTAATAATAAAAGATTATCTAGAAAGACAACAATCATCTATGATGAGGAGTATTTTGCATAGAGCTTTTAGGAGCTTTTATTAACTTTCATGTTTAAGCTTTAAAAAAAATTTATAGTTAATAAAAAGACTTGTTTGGTTGAAATAGCTTAAAATTTTTAGGTTAAAAGCTTGAAGCTTTTGATTGAACGCTTACACTAATAGCGTTTAGAAGGAGCTACAACCTATTAGAGAAAAATGACTACTTTAACCTTTAAAAATCATGAACTTTTTTTAATACACCAACTTTTTAAATTTTTTTCTAAAGATAACGAAAAATCAATTTCTTATTTATCTTTTAAACAAAGATAGCCTCAACTATTTATCAATGACTATGTTTTTATTTAATTGAAAACGACCATGTTTTATTTATTTGAGAAAGAACTTATATATATGTGTGTGTGTAATTACGTTTCGTATTATGTTTTTTAGTTATGTCCAATTTGGTCATTTTATTAAAAGAGTTAACTGCCATTTTCATCCCTGTGGTTTGGTCACTTTGGCCATTTCAGTCCATTTTTCAAAAATGCGTCATTTTCCTCCCCGACGTTCTAGAAAGGTGCCATTTCAGTCCAAAAATCATAACCCAGTTAAGTCGGTTTGTAAATAAGGACTGATTGTGTAAATTTGTAACATAAAGGACCATTTAAGTAAAATGTATAAATATTAATATAATTATAAAATATATAATATAAAAACACCACCACCACTAGCCCTGCCACCACCACCACTCCGCTGCCGCTGCCACCGCCACCACCACCGCCACCACAGCCGCTGCCACCACCACCACCGCCACCACCACCACCGCCACCACAGCCACCACCGCCATCACAGCCACTGCCACCACCGCCACCACAGCCACTGCCACCACCATCAACGTCATCATCGTCATCATCTGTTATCATCATCATCGATCATCATCGACCTTCATCATCATCATCATCATCATCATCGCGATCTTCATCATCATCATTAGACCTTCATCACCACTGCCGCCGCCTGCAACTCACCGGAAAAACGGCACCCCCACCGTCGCCGGTTCTCTCTCCCGCCTCCTTCTCTCTCTCTCTCGTCGTTATCTCTCTCTCTCTCTCCGACTTTCTCCCTCTCTCGTCTGATCTGTGAGATGTGGAGGGGTGTGTGGTTAGTTTGGTTCGTGGGGGTGTGGGGTGTCAGATGACCGGATTTACTCTGGTCACCGGAGTAGAGAGGTAAAGGTGATGGTGGTGGTGATTGCAGAGCATAGATAGAGGGGGAGTAGAGAGAGAGTGGTGGCAGTGGCTGTGGTGGCGGTGGTGGCGGTGGCGGCGATGGTGGTGACGGTGGTGGTGGTGGTGGTGGTAGCAACGGCTGTGGTGGCGGTGGTGGTGGTGGTGGCAGCGGAGTGGTGGTGGTGGCAGGGCTAGTGGTGGTGGTGTTTTTATATTATATATTATATAATTATATTAATATTTATACATTTTACTTAAATGGTCCTTTATGTTACAAATTTACACAATCAGTCCTTATTTACAAACCGACTTAACTGGGTTATGATTTTTGGACTGAAATGGCACCTTTCTAGAACGTCGGGGAGGAAAATGATGCATTTTTGAAAAATGGACTGAAATGGCCAAAGTGACCAAACCACAGGGACGAAAATGACAGTTAACTCTTATTAAAAGCTCCAGCTACTCTGCCAAACACCTAAATATATCTAAAAAGCTACAGCAACTATCTTTCAGCCACCAGCTTCCAATTACCAGCCACCACCTACTTTTGTCAAACATATCCGAAGTGGGTCATAGATGCTAAACTTGCCTAAGATTATTGTTGGGCTAATAATCAAGTGGTTAACTTTTTTTCAACAACATATTGGACTTCCTAAGACGGAATATCAACCGTTGTAGAAAAATTCTATTGAGTCAGGTCTCAAACTTGAGACCTCTTGAGATCTCAAGCATTAACTATCACACCCATGCCATTAAACCAGGAGGCCCTTGGTAATCTAGCGTGGATGAGACACTCATCACACTATCACTACACTTCCGATCAATCACATTTTTTTCTAAACTCAAATTCTATACCATAATCATTGTAATGGTGTGCTTTATGTTTATTAATAAAAAACGATCAAAGGTTTTGATTAAAACCAAGCATTCTGTGTTTTGTTCATGCTTTATTTTTTCCGAACTCAAATTCTATACCTTAATCTTCCTATACTAATAAACAAAAATCGTTTTGTACACGTGTCACTCTCTGGTGCCTCCTCCCTTTTAATAATAGTGTTACATATTAATTTTTATATACAAATATAATATAATATTAATTAATATAGTTAGAGATAAACGTATAAATTCAAATTTAATTAATAATTATCTATAACAAATATAAATGTATCAAATAATATAATAAGTATAATATTATTTAATATATTTAGAGATCAAACGTATAGTTTCAAATTTAATTAATAGTAAATTACTTTTTGAGTCCCTATGTTTTAGTGGTTTTAACCATTTGAATCCAAAATCAAAAAGTTTAACGTCATGAGTCTCTAACCGCTCATTATGATGATATTCGTATTTTGTCTCATGATCCATATATCTAAAAGTAGTATTTATATCAAAGTATTTATTATATCATTAATATACATAGTAGAATTTAATTACAATTCATTTAACCTCATAACTTATAATTATTTTTAAAAATACTTACAATTTTATGATCATTATTTTTTATTTTTTAGCGTTACTTCTTTTGAAGACATAATAAAATGGATTGTAGTATCTTAAAAGAGAAGTGAAAACTTAGAAAATTATTTTGAATAGCGAAAATATAAGCGGAACTAGCCCAAAAAGCTAGGGGTATCCTAAATTTTTTTAGGATCAGGGGTATCCTTTATATAACGAAAACGGAGTTGAGGAGTATTTTTACACTACAGAAATGGAGTTAAGGGGTATTTTTACACTACGGAGACGAGTTTGAGGGGTAGCCCGTGCTATCCCTAATAATACTATAAGTCCGCCTCTGGTTCTTTTGTTTTACTATTTTATCTAAATAAGTCATTTATTAATAAGGATTATATACAAGTTTATAATTTATATGTTTTCGTCATTTAACCCGTGTAATACACGGGGTTATAAGCTAGTTATTGTTAATGCATAAATCTTATATCGTTTTATTCAAAAAATATAACACCATTATTTTTTTTTCATAAATTTTGTAATCATAATTAGCACACTAATTATAATTATGAACAAAACATTTTAAAACTTGGATTAAAAAAAGTAATAGCGGGTCAAACCAATAAAACATGACAAATTGTCCAATATCTATACATATAATAAAGTAAATCACATGAGGACACATGGCATTTTATGAGTTGATCTCAATTATTTTTTCCCTCCTAAAGATATAGTTAATATTTTTTTAATAAGATTTAAATAAAAGAAATATTATTTTAATACATGAATTTTATCTTTTTATCCTTTACCCTAAATAAATAGATATAGATTATATCTCAAATAAAAAATATATTATTTTAATCCATAAGCTTTATCTTTTACCATTTTGTTTTCTATTTATATTTATCATGTCTTTGCTTTATAGTAGAGATTAATAAAATTCAGTTATAATAAAATAAACATGTAAATAACTAATGGCTTTACTAACGTTTTAGACTTTTAATGTAAAAATATCAATAAAATATAAGTAATAATAAAATAAATATATAAGGACTAAAGTTGGTAGGCGTAATCCATATGAGATTATTTTGTTTAGAATTTTTTTATTGTTAGTTATTTTTACAAATTAATCATTTTTAATTGGTTGCTTTTATAGGCGATATCGTATACTTCCATATGGTAAGGGGATGCGACAACCGAGCGACAAACGAGCTGAGATACTTCCACTTTGTCATTAGACTTATGTATGTATATGCAACTTTCTTTTATGCACGTTTAATTTTAGTTTCAATCAAGACCATTAAACATTCAAATTAGATAACAATGAGAATATTACAAATAAGACAACCAATGTGGTGTACTAAATTTTTTTAGTGAAACCTGAATTATTCGTTGTATTTTTTTTACCTATCATATGGGTTTTTAAGTTTATTTTATTTATATTAAAATTATTTTTATTATTTTAATTAAAACCAAACAAATTCAAAGTATTTTTATTTGTTAAACCACGTGTACACGTGGGCTCTAACCTAGTTAACGCATAAATTCTAGACCTGTTTCCCAACTCGTTCTGTCCATCTAGCCATATGATAACGGTTTTCTTTTATCCAATATCAATTCTGTTTTATTGTCTTCTGATTCATAAAAAAGAAAAGCATTATTAATTTCATCAAAGTATTCCTTTCATTTGGATCTTATCGGGCTTACCTGGTATGTAAAGTGGGCCTGGGTTGAGCTGATTTTGTTGTTGGTTTGTCATATCAATTTTTGAATATATTGAATTAAGAGATAAAGATAAAAAGGGTTATAGATAATTCTTGATGAATTGTTTCAGGGATAATTATTTGTTTGAATTAAATAGGTTTATCTATCTAGTTGGTTAATTAGTTTATTTAATTAAATAGAGTTTGAGTTGGATTAGGACTAGAACAAGTTTAGTATAAATAGAGAGTTAGGGTTATTGTATTACTGTGTCTCATTGAGCGTCAACCAGCCGTTAATTCGTTGACTCAAGATCGACTGGGGAGAATAACCAGCCGACATCCGAGCCGTAGGCAAGGAAAGCCAATCAAAGTGCCATGGTGGCAGAAAAGAAAAGAATGGAAGGTCCACAAGAGTCGAGGGGAATTTCAAAACAAAAGTGGTTGGATGAGAGGAAGAAGAAGATCAAGAAACTTCTAGATGCAAACAGGTTGGATATGAAAGAAGCATATATGTTAGATACGCAGCAGATGGCAGAAACAAAGTACAAAAAACGGAAGAAGGAACCTGCTCCAGCTGGTTGGGAAGTGTTTAATCAGAAAACCTTGTATGATGCGCACAAGAAAAGGACAAAGAAGATTGAAGTTGATCTTGATGAATACAACAGAATGAAGGAAGCAGTTCCTGAATTTTACAGAGAAGCTTCAAGTCTGGAATATGGAAAGGCGCCTAAAGTTTCAGAGGATAAGATTGAAAGGATGGTGAAGGAGCTCAGGGACAAAGATGAGAAGAGGAAAGCGTTTAGTAGGAGAAGAAGATTTCATGAAGAGAAGGACATCGACTCTATTAATGACCGTAACGAGCATTTCAATAGGAAGATTGAACGCGCGTTTGGTAAATACACGCTCGAGATCAAGAACAATCTCGAGAGGAACTGCTTTGCTTGATTGATTCCAAGTTGTTTGCGTTTCTTTCATACTTTTCATGTGTAACAATAGTTGAATGCTCGTCGTGTGCCCTTTCGTTAGTGGATTGTAAGCAGATATTATAAGTTTTAAGCAATGATAGCAACTTGTGTATTTTGGTATTAAAAAAATTTGTATATTTAGTTAATTTCTTATTGGGTCAGAAGCTAATACACAAACGGATCTAATCGCGAGGGTTTCCGGCACTCTTCTTCCGATATTCCAAGGAATATACAGCCGAAAAAGATGACTGGTAAAACCGGAGTACATCCGGATTGCAGAAATTCGTCGAATCCGTCCGTACCATGAATGTTCTGAATCTTGCTTCAAGTTTATTGCTGAGGCCAAGAAATTGGCTGCTAAAAATGAACCAGCTGGCTTAAAAGCTGAAACCAGAAGCTCTCAACTGACTTCAACTAGTTTAATACTGTGGGAGGGTTACGTTGATTTATTATAATTAACAACATAACAACATGAATGAACCTATAAAAAAAATATATTAGATTAGACAAACTTATATGAGTAGTCTCGATTTGACAAAATTCACGGTTTTGATAGTGGAGCAAAGTGCACCTACTAACCTAGGGGAGCCCAAACATATTTTTTTTTCAAATTTTGAACTTCAATATTCAAAATATATTGGTAACAAAAATCATTTTGGTTAAGTAAAAATGAAAAAATAAACATAAAAACATAAATACACAATCATCCATCCGTAATATAAAGTTAAAATAAATCTCATCGACATTCGATATAACTACTTTTTTTTGAACGACAAAGGTTACATAATCCCCACTTTTAAATTACACCAAATATACGCCATGCCAGGAATTGAACCTTATTCTCTCCCGAAGAGATACCACCCCACCAAAATGGTGATGGCTTTATATATCTACTTATCTAGGTCAAGTAATTATAATTCATCCATAAATAATATAAAGATAAAAAAATCTCATCAACATTCGATGTATTTTAGATCAAGTGATTATAATGAGGAAAATTAAAAGTATGTAAATGCCCCTAAGTCATGTAAATTGTGTATGTTTTTTTTTGAAAGGCGGCAATTTTATAAAACAAGGAAAACATGCTTAAGCAAGATGCTCAAACATGAAAAAGAGTACACAGAAGATAAAAGAGGAAAATATAACAAGAAACACAACTACAACCTAAAATCACACACGGATACTTAGATGCTTTCATTTAGCATCAGGTTTAAAAGTCAACTTCTCGAAAAGTTTGGTGTACGGTGTAGGTATTGAAAATGTGGAAATTTCTCGCATGGCATCCACTCTTGAGTGCAAAGCGGGAACTCTTCCGTTTATCTACCTTGGCCTCCCGGTGGGAGCCAACATGGGGCTAGTAAAAAATTGGAGGCCCGTTGTGGAGCGTTTCGAAAACAAACTCTCCCTTTGGAAAGCAAGAACGCCAATGGCGGATCCAGCCAGTTTTTTCACTGGGTTCCTTTTTCCAAATCATACAAGGTTTACACTACAAAAAAAAACGTTTTTTTTCCAAATCATACAACGTTTACACTACCAAAAAAACGTTTTTTTCCAAATCGACTGGGTTCCTAGGAACCCGGTAAACCCCTCTAAATCCGCCCCTGAAGAACGCTATCTTTTGGCGGGAGGGTGACATTGATAAAAGCCGTGCTAGGTAATCTTCCCACATACTATTTCTCGCTTTTCAATGCCCCGGTAGAAATACTTAAAAGGCTGGAAAAAATTAGACGTAAATTTCTATGGGGCGGGTGCCTTGACAACAACAAAATTTGTTGGGCGCCTTGGTTCAAAGTGGTTGCGCCGATAGAACAAGGGGGGTTGGGCATTGGAAGTTTCGCTTCTACAAACAAAGCACTTATGGTGAAGTGGAATGTTAGATTCAAAAACGAGCCGTCACAACTTTGGGCGCGAGTCATATCAGCTATACATCAAGGTGCAAAACTTCCTTCCTTTATCCCTCTAAAAAGCTCGATTGGTGGGGTTTGGAAAAGTATTGTAAACATGGGTCGAAAGTCGGAGAACAACTTGATTAATATAAAAAATAGACTGAAGATTTGTCTAGGAAATGGTGAGAAAACATACTTCTGGTTGGATAATTGGGCTAGCAATATTCCATTACGGGAACTATTTCCGCGCCTCTTTACCCTCGAGCGAGCCAAATACTGCACAGTACGACAGAAATACTCAATTGTCATGGGCTGCATCTCATGGAATTTGGGCAGCGTGGAGGCGTCAAACGACTCAATTGCTACCGCTGAAATGGTTGCACTCGTCCAACTGTTGGAAAATCAAAAGATTGAAGACAGACCAGACGCTTGGTTATGGGATTCAGGTGGACTAAGTGTGGAGTTTCAGGTGTGCGACTTAAGGCGGGAACTCGATAGCATCCAAAAAATTCAGGAAACAAAACACCTGAAGTGGATCAGTTGGATCCCAAAAAAAAATAAATTGTTTTTTATGGAGAGTGGTGTTGGACCGAATACCTACTAGGGAGGCCTTAATCAAGAGGAGGGTGCAACTACCTTCTGATCGATGTGTCATGTGCAGTGGAGCCCTCGAATCCGCAGATCATCTTTTGATTACTTGTGAATTCGCTCAGCAAGTGTGGACTGCGGTTTCTCTTTGGCTAAAAATTCCTCTTCCGAGGTTCCTTTTAAGCGTGGTGGAGCTTTTGGAATTCGTTGGAAGTCTCCGGATAACAGAAAACAAGAAGAAGGCAATTTATTCGGTGGTGGCCGCTGTATGTTGGTCTCTATGGTTGGCTCGAAATGATACAATTTTCAAAAACAAGGTGTATCAGGTCTTTAAACTAATGGGGGATATCAAAGCCTTAGCGTTCCTGTGGGTTACCTCAAGGGCGGCATCGATTAAAATGTAAATTGTGTATGTAAATGCCCCTAACTCATCTCATTGTACTGGGACAAAAAAGAACAAAGATAAAATAAATGCTTTAAACTTATAACTAACTTATAAGTAAACTTTTTGCAAGGTTAGTTCCCAAAGAGATCACCCGTCATATAGGCGCCACCTCACAAAGGGTGGAGGACCATCCCCTTGGGGACTACCCAAGGGTGTGGAAGACTACCCAACCCCACAATAAAAATCAATATAATATAATATATAATAAAGGGGGAGAGAGAGAGAAGTCAGTGGGGCCCCACCACATTGGCTCGTCTCCAACGTCTTGGAGAGGCCGGCAGCGACGCGACGGAGCAACCGGGGACGGTGCGCAACGACCTGGGATGGAGGCGACGGGGGGAGACGAGGCCCATACCGGGCGGTCTAATAGAATTGGTTGGATTGGGCCACCAGTAGCACCATTTGTCCTTTCTATTTCAGCCATTTACATAATTATAACTAATGTGTTAAAATGGTATTCTAAAGAATACTACTACAGTGTAAATCTTTTTTTATAATCAAAGAATCAACATGTTCATGCATTTTACACTTGAGCCAACTTTTGACCCATTTTCATTCTATCTAAATCTTTTAACCTTATCCATCTGATCTGTTGAAGGGGAATATAAAATGACAGGGGATATCTCAACTCAAAGCATAAGAAATGATATTTTCTCCGAAAAATCATCCTATCTACCCTTCTAATGGTACATGTTAATCATAAAAATGAGGGTGTTGTAGTTGGCCCTTTTGTAAACGTGTAGATGATTGCCATGTGTCATCTGGACGATGGGTAAGAGGATTTTTTTTAAGGATATTATAGTTCGCCTAAAATCTTATATGGATACCGATAAAGAATTGTATTAAGTTTATACAAATGTAAAAAGAAACCACATTGTGTGGTATGTTTTATCAACATGATTAATATTTACATACATATCATGCCGATCAAGTAACCTTTATAAGATCTTTGTCAACAGAAAGCTTGTTCAGTGTCAAAGTCCCAGTTTTGTCACTACAAAGAACATCCATGCCTGCCATTTCTTCTATTGGTATTATTCTTTTTGTGATAGCTTCATGCAGTGATGTAGAAAGTGGCACAAAAGCTTATGAAACAACAAAATCACAAAGAATATTCAATCAACAGAAAAACTTTATAGCATTAACAATTTTTCAATCTAAATTAGATCAAGACCCTTTTCTTCCTGCCAACGATAAGAACAGAAAAACTGGTGTAGGTTGTTCTTTTTAGTTGAAGTATCCGACCGGAATTTGCGGACAGACGGACGGAAGAAGATTCATCAAAGCAAGGAGGCTTTCTATATTGTCGCGTCTAGCAAGGAAAGAATAAAACCGGTAGAGGCGAGGAGGCTTGTTTTTTTCTTAGATCGGTGGTTAAGAACAGCGAGGTTCTTGTGACCCGGGAAGAGGGATATCAAACTTGGTCAAGGGATTGAAGTTGTCTATAATGATGCGGATGTTAAGAAACGAGTCCAATTCAAGAATAAGGGGGAGAATGAAGACTTAATCTTGAATTAGGAGATAAAGATAAAAAGGGTTATATATAATTCTTGATGAATTGTTTTAGAGTTAATTATTGGTTTGAATTAGATATGTTTATCTAGTATGTTAATTAGTTTATTTAATTAAATAGAGTTTAAGTCGGGTTAGGACTAGAACAACTTTAGTATAAATAGGGGTTAAGGTTATTGTATTAGTGTGCTCTCATTGATAAATACTAAAAAGAGTCGAACAGTTCGTTAATACCGTGTTTGTGTGTTTGATCAAGGGTCTGATTTCCAACACAAACCTGAGCAAGGGAGTAACTTAAATTTATTGGTGTGAAGTAGGAAAATAACATTTGCCGTTAAAAAAAATGTCCTCATAACATCTTTTGAGATATGAAATCCAACATGAATAGAATCTTTAGCATTTGTATATATGTAACATTTATCAGCATTTGCAGTAAACATGCTCACTTAACTTGATCGATAATAGATAGACGAAAATGTTAAGATACTCAGCTTAGGAGGTGTATCTAGGTGCCTTTCTAGCGACTCAAGCTCCATGCGGTTTACAGGGCGAGGATCATCACCGAGAAGATTCCTAATATTAATTTATTACACCCAAATAAATTAGTAGAGACGTGACATTTCTAGCTAGGAGGTTTGCCCACGGGAAGAAACACAATTTGCAATCTGGCTTGTTACCGTACAATCTTCAATCTGACACGTTACCAAGTAAACGCAAATTCAAGTTGTAATTTGACTAGTTACCAACAAAAATGCAAGCTGCAATACCAAAACCGAAAACCATAAAAATAAATATCAATAATAGTACCAATTTTGTTCTGTCGGTATTGGTTCGGTACCGTATCAACAAGGTATTGGTGGTATTGTACCGGTACTCGATAAAAAATGTTTTTCCATAGTTTACATTAAAAAAATACTTTATTTTTAATACAACTTTTGTTTACAAAAGACACTCTATATTTTTTAATTACAACTAATATCAACAACTTTATAACTTTTAAAAACAAACAATACGTACAACAATTATAAAACAATTACCCACCAAAAAAAATTACTTATTAAACATAAATGTAAAATACACTGTTTTCATCCTTGCCAGGTACTCAATGTGCTAAAGAATGCAATCCATGGCATACCCAAACAAAAGTAAAGGGGTTTTGTCAATTGAAAGCCTAAATACATTACATAGCATTAATGGCTATACTCAATTAATTAGATCGCATTAATGGCTATACCAATTCAGGGACTAAACTCGATTGGGCCCGAAAATATTTAATCTATGAACACGGTAAATTTCTTAAAATTCCGTAAATCAAGGTGCAGAATCATGTTAGTCAAATAGGTTTATTAAGAGAAAGTTGTTGAAAATAATGAGATTGTTAAATAAATAAATACATAAATCAAATAAGGCAAATACACAAAATTTCAGGGGTTCATACTTCTTTCACAAGCTAATACAACGATACTTACATGTATACGTATATGTAACTGATTAAAATTTTTTTAACTGTCGGATCATTAGTGAATCTATGTACAAAAATAGACTCGTAAGTCATAACTAGCCGTTATAAATACAAAAATCTTTTCAAGAAAATAATAGATTTCATGTAAAATTTACAAACAAAATCCATACCAATCATCATAAATTCACAGGAAAATATTTATGTGTAATCATATTTCTTGATTGAAAGATCTATTATAAAAATGGCGTCCGATTGTTTTTAGAAACTAATTTTGGCAATCTTTTTTACAGATTAATTCCATAAATTACTCCAATTTCTTTTCTTGAATTCTTTAATTTTCCCCTCCTTATATATATATTTCTTCACCCTAAAGTCAATATCATCTTCTTCCCAGCTTATTCAGATACCAGCAGAGGTTAGTTGCAAATAATCCAGATTTTACAGATTTATGTTCTTCAAGAGTTTAAGTGTTTCTTATTTTTTTTATAAAAGTATAATCTATTTTTTTCTTATATGTTGTGTTACAATATTATTGATTTCATTATATGTGTTGTATTCCTTCTGTTTGCTTTAAAACATTCTAATTACTTATCTCTATATAAAACTAATCTTGTATCATGATTAACTATTTAATAGAAGTATAATCGATTATCGATCGATAATAAGAGTTTTACGATGTTAAATACTAGAAAACATGAATTTTAATCATGATTAAAAGATAAACTTTTGATTTAGAATTTACATGCATGTATGTACATGCATTTATTATGTTTTATGCTTCACTAATTAACTAGTTTTATGAGTATGCCATTATTCTTTACAGGGAAAAAAATTAAGAGAAGGAGTTTGAATACTTGTGATATAATGGAGAAGTATATGGAATCGCGTTACGCGAATTACGTCGGTTATTTACAAAAATACAAAGGGGTGGTTCCACAACAGAATGGAAACTGGGGTGCTCAAATATACACAAATAACCAACGTATATGGTTAGGAACATTCAAGTCTGAAATAGATGCTGCTATAGCATATGATAGGGCATCAATGAAGCTTAGAAGTGCTGATGCTCCAAGAAACTTCCCGTTGACCAAGTCAACTCTTCTAGAAGCAAGTTTCCAAAGTCATTATAGCATGGAAACAATTCTAGCTATGATCAAAGATGGGTCATATCAAGCAAAGTTTGATGATTACCAAAGGCTGAAAAAAGATAGAGAGAATGATAGTATAGTTGAAAAGGGGAATTTAGGGTTTTCTTGTAGGGTTCTTTTTCAAAAGGAGTTGACACCAAGTGATGTTGGTAAGCTTAATAGGTTGGTGATACCTAAGAAATACGCTGTCAGATATTTTCCGCCGGTTCCGGATGACGTGGCACAAGGGTTTGCTAATGATGAGGTGACTCTTTCTTTTTATGATACTAAAAAGAGGTTGTGGAAGTTTAGGTATTGTTATTGGAAAAGTAGTCAAAGTTTTGTGTTCACAAGGGGGTGGAATCAGTTTGTGAAAGATAAGAAACTTATGCCAAAAGACAAGATCACTTTTTATTATCAAGAGAATCTTGAAATGCCTAATATGGGGTTCTGGGTGATTGACACGTGTACGTCTACGAGCCATAAGGGAGCGAGTTTGAAACTTGGTGCGGAAGAAGAAGAAGAAGAAGAGAGTTTTAAGGATGAATGCAAGATGGATGATCAAATAATGGAAACAAGCAATGTAAAGGTTCATGGATTGAAGCTTTTTGGTGTCCAGATAATTCAATGACAAGATGTTTTAATGCTTGTTTTGATTTTGAGGACATATGAGTTTGTTTAGCAGCATTTATATATCTATGTTTTGGTGTATCAATCTATGTTAGGGCCTTTTTTGGCGGTTATGATAATATTCAATCTACAACATAAAGTTATACTTAGTTATTAAATAAGTTATTAATCATAGAATCTTACCGTTCAAAAAAAAAAGTTATTAAATAAGTTATATTCAAAACCATATGGACAGAAGTTTGCATATATTGTCTCAAAAGATCCAAGGCATTAGCAGCTGAACGGGCGGTATGGTGCGACTGTGTACCGACCGCCAACATTATGTTCAAAAGCGTCCAAAACATACATGAGCATAAAGACCACGGTCGTATATACAGACGGGCCATTATAGGCTAACATTTTTTATGTAAATAATTCTAAATATTTTAGATTCCGAGTTTTTTGTGTATCAACAGGTTGCATTTGAAAATGCTTGAATTTGTTATCTATCAAGCCAGATTACAACCCAACCGATCAAACCGCACTGAACAGGAACCCGAACAATCCCCTAGCGGTTCGGTTGCCAAACTGTGATTAGCCTTGTAAGAACCAACCAAACAATATATCTCATTGACCTTAGGTTCAAAGCATGACTTAAAAGGACTTGCAATCCATTTCAAACATAAACAGAGAGTCAACAATTACAATTCTTGTATCTATGTATCATCAAAACCAACTGCAATCAAACTAAGTCAATCTGTAGAAACAATACCCATTGTGCTCAATCAACATTTCAAACTTCTTACCACATGAGCAACCCAACTCAAACTTCAAATCCCCATTCTTCAACCGCTCAACCGCTACACATTCCTCCTGACCCTACAAACAAACAACATTAACATTCATCACTCCATCTTCTTCTTTTCTTTTCATCTTATTATAAGAAACAAGAATCCATACCTGTGGCTGAGGCTCAGTAGGATTAGATCTAACATTGGTCTTAGCATCCTCCTCTTCAACACCTTCTTCTTCCCTCATAATCTCCCAACACCTATGCTCAATCTCTTTAACCATATCTCCAATCTTTCTCAATCTCTATTCACAAATAAAACATTTAAACAACAAATGGTTAGTTGCTTTTTGCCAGTTGGCCTTCTGTTTCGATGTAATTTTCCTTAGATATTAAAAACTATACGAACCTCGGATTGGGGACTATGTTTTCGGGATGATGACTGCGGCGATGAGGAAACTCTTGGGGCTTTCTTGGGTAGTTGAAACTCACTTGTGTCAGAAAGTGATCTGCGAAGTGGTGTGATCTTCTTGGGTTCTTGGGTTGCTTTATAATCTATAGTAATGGGGTCAGAAAGGGTCCGGCGAAGCGGGTTGTTTGTCGGGATATTGGGAGGTGTGGTGGTGGTGGTGGTGGTGGTGGCTGCAGCTTCTTGGAAAGAAGTTTGTGGGATGTTAAAGATTGCACGCCCGAAAGCGGCGGCAAGCAGTGATCCAGGGGTGGATGGAGATGGGGTGTGGGTGTGGGTGTGGGGAAGTGATTTTGTGGTGGTTCCATCGGTGGATGGTGGTGGCTGACGGTGGAGTTCGCCGGTGGTGGTGGGTGGATGAGGGTATTGGTGATCGTTGCTCATTTTGAATTACGGTTTGTGTTTGTTTATGCGCGTCTAACAAACTCTTGTTTCAATGCATACTTATACTTGATAGTGAATTACATACATGCCCTTGACTTTATAGAATTTAACAAATCCAGTCCATTATAAATAGGGTGATGTATAATTTTTTATTAGGTAAAAGAATTAAATGGGGAAGAAAAAATGTGAACAAGCGTTAATCGGGCATTTCATATTAACTAGTTATAATTAGGGATGAGATCAATACTTCTGTCGTATTAAACTGGTACTGAACTACACAGTATCGATACTGAACTTTAGCTTAAACTAAAAGCAAATATTGTATTGTATATGTTCGGTCAGTACATGTATGGTACGGTACTATAAAAGTCCAGTAGTGCATAGTACCGATACCGAAATTGAACTAAATTCAAAACCGAAGACTGCACCGTATAAACAGATACATGAGTTAGGGTTCTGTTAGTCAAGGTCTATTGGAGGCCAATATGTAAATAGTTGAGACTGTCCGTGGTTATTTTTGAAGTTGGGACTGCTGACAACTAACGGCAAAATATTCCTAAATATAATTACATATTCAAAAAAGTGAATTAGATTTTAATAATCCCACTTAGAGGTGGTTGACTAATATCAAACCCACTTTTGAATACTACGACCCACCTTTAAAATATTATTATTATTATTATTATTATTATTATTATTATTATTTTTTTTTTTTTTTTTTTATTTTTTTTTTTTTTGCACCTCCGTTAAAAAACTTAATTCCGTAAATAGTGCTCCAAACGACAAACCATTTGGCTAGTCCGATCAACTTAACCAATTATCCGTTTAGTTTTCTAAAACCATAGTTAACAATCTTGACAACAGAAAAGTAAATCATAACTGACCAAAACAATCAAAGTGTGATCATATAGAATTTGTTTGAATGAAGCTAGCCACATTGGTAGATACTAGAAATGTCTTAAAAACATGAAAACTAGTAAACAACACTCTTTAAATTACAGTTTGATTATGGGAAACTGTATATAAAAATACAAAAGAAAAAGAAAAAGTATAACCAAATATAAAATTTATTGTTTATTAGGGTCGATTTTAGTTACTACATTCAATTTCACAAAAAAACATCCCACAATCCAACTTATACTGCTAAATAATCCCAACTAGAATGTTCAGTCCAATCTTTAACAATCAACCACACACTTTGTTCTATAAGATTAAACATCAATAACCGTAAAGATAAAAGAAACATTTATTAATTATACACCTTAAAGTTTTGTGATCAAACCAGTTCCTTATGTTTCAATGGTTGGGTAACACTAATGAATGACCGACCGACCAACCAACCATAGACATCCTTCAGAAGATGCGACTGGATAATTCAAACTCGAAACAACAAAATCCCCAAAAAAACTGGATTCCATCATAATCTCAAAACTACACAGAATTTCTAGTTTAAGATTATGTAACCAGTTTCCCATCCGCCAAACCCCTTACTAAACAAAGCCCGAACTACCCTCCCACTTAACCAAAGGCTTTTTCCTTCTTTCTATTAATTACAAAAATATATGTTCAAGTTCCGGTTCAGATCGGTAAAAAAAATGGACGAGCTTCGTTACTGTCTATTTGGAGGACGGCCAAGTGAGAAAACAGAACTGATACCAGAAAATGTCCGACCTAACACACTACTAGAGTTCGAGCTTCCTTCTTCTGTAATGTTCAGCTTGTTTGATGCTCGGGGAGTGGTTTTAGCTTCTTCAGGCACGTCGTGAAGAACCTGCAACACATAATTTCCGTAATACCAAATTATAAAAAAGAAAAAAGAAATATGTATTCTCCAAATTTCACAAGCCCAAGAATAACCTTTAAGCCAGAGGCGGCAGAGACAGCAGTTTCCAAAGGTCGCTTAGCCTGAAAGATGGAACTCATTAGTCCCTTTTTATAGAAAATGTGTTAAACTAAGGTTACGAAAAAAATACTAGTACCGTAACATTATGTGTTAAGGAATAAGGATTCTTCTTTTAGCTAGAACTAAAAACGCGTCTAGTAATGAGCAAATATTAAAGTCTACCATTATACAAGAGTAGAAAGAAAGAGGTACCTTGGGAGACAAAGGGGGTGATGCTTGTAGTTCCTCAATTTGAACTGGTGGCAGAGACATAGCCTGCAACGAGAAATAGATGAGTAAGATAACCGGCATCAATAACTGTAGTTAATCATTGTTTTTTGTTCATCGTATATATAACCCCAACCCAATATACGCGGTTAGATGTGATTATTCGACAAATGAATGCTTCGATTTGCACTGTATTAATTTTAAATCAGGTCATATCAAACATAGTGGCGGATCTTGCCCGTTGAACATGCCAGGGCCGAAAGACACGGGCACTAAAAAAAACCTGGTCAAGCCCGGGCCAAACATAGTATATATAAAAAATTTCGATCGAAATGCGGAAAATTAGCACTACGGCCGAAAAACTTGCCCGGGCCGTGGCCCTGCCACAGCTCTTCTAAGAACCGCCCCTGATCAAACAAATTTAGCAAAACCAAGAACAAGGCAGAGCATACAACCTTGTAAATGGTTTTATCCAAAAGTCACATTATTATCATACTATCTTTTTGTGGGGTCATAGTTAACACATTAATTATTTCTTACATACATAAGGTTTCATAAAAACAACAGTCTCTCTCTCTCTATCTGTCAGAGCATAAGAATCTCCAACCCAAACCCAGTCTTTTACGACCCGTACTAGAAATCAACCATTTTCAACCCTAATGGAAACCGTCTGACACTGCCACCTCTATATGCAGATTGCATTGAAATAAGGCAAGAGTAAAAGAAATAAAAAAAATAAACGAGATAGAAGTTTACCCTATGTGGCAATTCAAGAGCTGGCTTCGATGAACTGGATTGGCTTCCCTACAAGAGAAGAAAAAACAGGGATTAAAAGAAAGTACAAATAAATTTCTCACTAAGTTGGAACAAACAAAAGAAATTAAGAATAATGTAATCAGAGTGTTAGAGAAAAATGGATCTTTGCCATGTAATTAAGAATAAGTATTTTACCATAAGACTATTACTCGGTGCCTGATTTTCCATTGATATGGCAGTGTGTATCAACCTCTTCACTCCTAAGTTTGTTTCATCCTGCACACATGTCAATTTAACTGTTTGAGCAAAGCATATAATAACTTTGCCATCACTTTCTATATAAATTTTACGCTACAAAAAAAAATTACCTGCTTCAATTCAAACATACTCAGCTTACTCTCCTGTAACAACAGTAAATTATTAAAACATGACAAAAAAAAACATAAATAAGCAATTTTAAAGAGACACAAAAAATAAGGGATAAAAACCACATACCAGAGTGTAAACTTTGTTATGTATAGATTGAACATCCTCGGAAAACACTTTTGTTTTTCCACGTATTGCAGAAACCTACAATTTTTTTTTTTTCAACGAAATATTCCAAAAATCAATGTAATGTTGAGTATCTTAATAATTAATGTAACCTTTCTTTCTAACTACCTCGTCTTTTGTAGAAGCAGTAATTTCTGCAACCTCATCTAAACTACAATCAACACGGTCGATTCTTGAAGAAAGATGTCGCTTGGTAGCCTAAACAACATAAACAGGAACCTTAACTAGATCAAACACGAAAGGTTTTATAAAATCCAGTTTATGTATTCGCTGAATAACTAATAATAAACAAATTAACGGAATACCGCTAGTGAAGAGTAGACAGTCTCTAGTTGTTTAGCCACAGCATTTGTTGCATCAGATAAACTACGCTTTGTAGCAAACATCATATCAGGAAGTTTCCAGCCCTGATATCAAAAAAAGACAAAATAGTATTTAAATATAATTCAGCACACTCTTCAAATATAAAAATAGAAATTAACAAGCAAATTTCAAAGTTGACATCAGCTTCTTAATATTACCTTCCACCAAACATAACCATATCCTACAACAGCAATAATGATAACGACACCGTATTTGTTTCCTGCAAGAATAAAAATATACCAAGTATTAAGGAGGAGCAGCCGTAATACAAAAGCAAAAAACTGTAATGTTGATAAAACTAATGTGTAGTGCAAAAACAAACCTCCTGAACCACTAGAGGTGACAATAGTAACAGGTCTATTTGACGCCAGAAGTTGCAGCTCCTGCCTTAGGCTATTGACCTGTTTAAAGAAATATAAGACAACAATCCCGTAATTTAAGCATATACGTGTAAAACGAGCATTCAAACCTGTGCTAACAACGAGTCGTTGAGTGGTTTTGTTTTTGATGACGCAGGTTTCTCATCATGACTAATTAGTTTAAGTACCTACACAGAAAGAAAATAGAAAAGACTTATAATAAGCTGTATACATATAAATTTATTATATGACATAACATAGAGAACAACTAAACAAATAGTTAACTGGAAAAGAGAATGCTTACTTTAGAAGCACCAGAAAACAAATCAGAAACACCGGGCATGCGACCTTCTTTAGCAAGAACCGACCCAACAAGGCCTGCAATGCAAATATAACATTAAGATAACGCACACCAATGGCGCAGCTTTGAAAGGGGGGGGGGGACTTTTCGCTCAGTAGTGTTATATATGTAGTTGTCGTATAGAAATTTTTGGGTATATACGTTTTCGACCCCGCGGTTCTATAGAAATTAGTCGCACACAGTTGGCAACTAATTCAAATCAAACAATTTACAGCCTGTGAAGTATCTACTAGCAGATTAATAGGCCAATATCACTTATAACATTGCATTGAGCCCATTTAATTCACACAACACATAATTAATTAAATTAACACATTAAAGACATAATTTCACATAATGTAAAAAAGCCTAATTCAAATCAAACCCTAGCTGCAATAAACAAAATGCAAAAAACGCAAATTTTGTAACTTCCGCTGACACAATTACATTCAATGAATCTAATTAATGATGAAAAAGTTAACATGAAGATACCTGCTCCGATAATTATTGTGAGCTTCCCAAGAGGAAGAGCCATGGTGTACAAATCGATCACGCGAATGGGATTGTTATGCGAAAACTGTGATCATATTATTGGAGACTGTAGATTTGGAGAATAAAGAAGAAGCATAAACAAACCCTAGCTCGTGTCGTGATTGATCCCCCAACAACAGTGACGAAATATATTATTTTTTTATTACACGTTTTGTTTGGTGAAAAATAGTGAATTGCGTATATCAATCATCAACCCTGTACACAAGCCCACTCGGACCTCGTCATAGGCCCAAACCTATTTTTCTCTAACCATAGCCGAATTGGGTTTTCTTTCTTTTCGGTTTCAAGCCGATTCCAAACCGGTTTTGCGTGTTATTTTGGGGTTGAACCAGTTTGAGGGTTGGTTTCGGTTCGACACCAGTTTGAGAGTCGGTTTTTTTGCCCAATTTCGGTTCGGTTTCAGTTTCCGTTCCAAACCAGTTCGCTTTTTTTCGCATTTATTAGTCGACAAAAAAATATTACATAAAAATTATATATTTAGAGAGAGAGAAAAAGTGTAGTATACAAAATGACTTAACATACGAAGCGTAGGCTATGGCAAGTTCGCATGTTATAACCCCAGATATGTGTAACTTTTATAACTTTCAATCGTGTGCTACTTTTATATAACTTTTATTTACGTTTAAGCCTTATTTCTTTTATTCGTGTGTTACTTTATTGCATTAATGATTTCTTGAGGGAATTGATAATTTAAATTCTAAATTTAACAATTACTAGACATGTGTAACACTTATGACATATATCCACCACAATAATGCTATCATAAATATTATACGAATTAAAAAACTACCAGAAACGAGTGCCACAATGCAAAGTGTGGCCTCCGCCGCATCACGCAGGCACCCTACTAGTAACTAATTATCTATAATTTTGTTAAAGATTAGGTAATTAAAGTGTAATTAAGATAAGAAGATTAAAGTATAATTAGTGTGTGAAAGACTAATTTACCTTCATTTTAGGTTTTACATTATGCATTAAAGACAGAAAAAAATGTTACTTTTTAGGGGGTAAGGTTATTGTAAAAAAGGTTAAAAGTGTGAGAAATGTGAGAAATATTATGGAGATGACATGTGTCCTCCACCAAAATTAATTCAAAAGGGTAAACAAGTAATTTTATAACTAATTCAATTAATTAAAAACTTACCATAACCGCCACCTTAATTATAGGAACGGGTTTTTTTTTAAAGATCTCTAAAAAACACTACGAATAACATTGCAACCACCATTCAGCACATATATAACACCATTCAATAATTATATAACACCATTCAGCAGTATATAACACCATTCAGTGAGTATATAACACCATTCAGTAAAGAATATAACACCATTCAGTAAAGAAAATAACACCATTCAGAAAAGAAAAATAACACCATTCAGAAAAGAAAATAAAAACCCACCATTCAGAAAAGAAAATAACACCATTCAGAAAAGAAAAAAAACACCATTCAGAAAAGAAAATAACACCATTCAGAAAACACCATTAATGAAAAAAAAAACACCATTAATGAAAAAAAATAACACCTTTCAGAAAAGAAAAAAAACACCATTCAGAAAAGAAAAGAAAATAATACCATTCAGTAAAAGAATATAACACCTCTGTATCATCTTCTCCGCTTTCGGCACCGTTCGATGTAGAGAGAGAGATCGCACGACCACCACCACTGCCACTTCCGGCACCACCACCACCGATCCAGCACCACCACCGCCGCTGCCGCTCGAACCACCACCACTGCCGCTGCCGCTCGCACCACCACCACCACTGCCGCTCGCATCACCACCACCACCGCCGCTGCCGCTGTCGTATTTGATCTTCCGATTGATTGAATATGGAAGAAAAAAGAGAGAGAGAAATTGTGATCGTATGAGAGAGAGAGAGAGAACGAAATTACAGGGATTTGATTTACAAAATGAAGATAAAAAGACACAATTGCCCCTATATATTTCAATTCAGTCCAAATTAACAAAAATATTTTGCAATTTGGTCTCTATTAATCTCAACCATTAGATCAAAAAATCTAATGGCTGAGATTCTTTCTTACCTTTCTTACACTTTGGGCCTTTTTTACAGGATCCTAACTCACCTTTTAGGTATCTTAAAATGCACATCTCTCATGTCTTATAATATAGTATAAATAATAATACAAAAACAATATTATTAAATTGATAATAATAATAATGATAACAACATAGAGAGTCTCGGGCATGTTGAAATATGATAGGACACATTGCTTTAATCACTTGTACACTAATGCATCGTCTACTTGTACATTTTAATTCACAAGTCAATACTGATCAATACAACTATTTAAACGTCGACAAAAATGAGTAGGTCGTCATGGTACCTCTAGATTTTGTAAACCATTATAGTTTACAAGATATGACATTTGTTGTGGAGGGGGAAAATGTAACTACTTATCCAAAATTTTGTTAAAACTTAGGGATTTAAGTGTAATAAGATAAGGGACTAAAATACAATTGTTGATTAAAAGACTAATTTACCCCATTTTAGAGGGTGTATCTATAAAAATTAATGGAAAAAGTTCTTGTTTTCATGAAAAAAAAACTACATAAAATAGTTCTTTTTAAAATATATATCTAGTTAGAATATTATACGTCAATTAAAATGAAAACAACTACCACTTTAACTGCAGTAGAAAATAGATACCTGAATTCCATGCCCTATTTACATTTACATTCACAATAGGTTATAAAATGAAGAGTAAAGTACAATTTTGAGTCTCTTCTGTGTTTACACCCAATCACAGGTTCAACCCTCATTTGAAAAAATCAACAGTCTGGTCCTGTGGTTGTCGATTGCTTGCCATTAGGTCCCTAGGGCAAACGTCTGTTACTTCAATGTTAAAGAACTGGTTAAATGATTATAATACCGTCCAGGGACCAAAAGTGCGAAAGTCCATCTTTTTATAACTCTTTGCAACACACAACCAGATTCTTGATGATCAAACTTCATCTTCTTTCATCATGATTAAACAACCAGTGAGACTCTTTTTTTTCATTCTTTCGCCCTAATTTCACTTTTAAAGATAATATTTCACCACCTAATCATCAAAGATTTGATCCTGACTACATTGGTTCAAGTTCAACTCCTTTTTTCACTAGATCTCCTCCTTATCCATATCCATGGCTGCAAAATGAACTTCTCAATTCTGCAACTACAACAATTCTACAACTACAACAACAAACTTCATCAATTATCCTCTTAGGGGAGTGGGGGTGGTCACTAGTGATAGAATTCCATCACTCACAAGCACCCAATCAAGTTCCGTCATGTCATCAACCATTTTTCCATCACTCACAACCTTTTTTAGTGGCAATGGTCATCACTCACCACCACACCCAACAATTTCCCCCCAACCAACATAAAATTCATCACGCGTTGAAGAAATCACGCGTTAAACTTCTTGAGTGGCGGTGGGAATTGTTTGTTTATCACGCGTTGTTTTTGTGTATCACGCTGGAATAACGGACCGCCCCCACCTCTCTTATAATGAAGAATCGGCGTTTAACTAATAAACTTATCAATTCTGCAACTACAACAATAAACTTTGAAATTACTCTGCAAAAGATGAATTACCTGATGAATTAAAGTGAAGAAAGTGGAAAGTAGACCTTCAATCATAGTTGTCAATAGCGATCATAGCGATCGCTATAGCGCGCTACGTAGCGTATAGGTATAGTGTCGCCGTTAGGGTTGTACCGATTAATAGCGAAAATTGCGACTCCTTTTTTTGTTTTTTTTAAATATAAATAGCAATTAAACATAGCTATAAATTAGCTGGATTTTAGATTTTTATTAAATATACATGTAAAATAGCATATATACCAGGGTATTTTGATATAATATACATATAAAATTTTTATGATTTTTTTTCTAGTGTATCGCTATTTATAAAATAGTGCCCGTTATTTATCACTATTCGCTATATAACATAAGAAGTATGAACTATGGCTTCAATTGAGACAATACGATAGTAATTAGAGAAATTAACATACAACCCATACCAGTTGTGGAGACTTGATACATTAGTGTGAAAGATATATCGAATTTCGTAACCAAAACATGAGTTAAAAGTTAAAACTCAGTAATTATTTAATCACTTATCCTCATCCACATCCATAAGAGCATCACCAATAGAGATGTTTTTAGGTGATGTTTTTTGGTGCTAATGTGGCACCTGCCTAACCAATGAGAGCATTTCTCTCACTTGCCCCTCTCACAAACACATTTTTTCTCTCTCTCCTCTCTACACTCACATAATTCACATCCATTCATTTTTTCTCATTTTTCCTCACAAACATCTTCACACCCTCTCTCCTCCACCTCACACCCTCTCTCCTCCACATCACTTTCTCTCTCCCTAAAAACACCAAAATATCCCCTTATTGTGGATGCTCTAAGTGAATGATTGAGCAAATTTAGATATTCTTGACCGTTGTTAATTTTTTTAAAAGAGGCGAGACCGTTGTTAATTGTGCTTGTACCTTCTACTTCCAAAAACAGTGACAAGTCTGACCATGAAAACTCAAACTCATCATCTTCAAGATCAAAACTCTCGTTCTTGGATAAAGATGACACCGAGGAGGAAGTAGGAGCAGATTCTTGAAAATCGACTTTCGTCGTCGGTTCGGCCAGGAAGCTCGGTTGCGATGAGGGAATGTAGTCGGATTATGGTGTCATTCTCTTGCCCCGGTTAACTAACGGTTGACTAACAGAAAATGATACAAGGGACGTTATTGATTCCAATTGATAACCATAGAGACCGGACTATTCAAATGAGGGCTGAATTTGTGATTGGGTGTAAACCACAAGGACGAAAATTGTACTTTACTCTAAAATGAAACATGATGTGGGCTGGGCTTGTATGGTGGGCTCTGCCTTCGGTCTTGTAAGGAAAAGATAGTCTGATTTCCAGCCATATTTGTGCACAAACCGGTTAATTTTAATAACCGGTTCGGTTAACCAGTTAATTTGACCTTTTGACTTTAACCAGTTAATGCTTTAACCAATTATTACTTTAACCGGTTTTTTTGTCTTTTATTTTAATTTTTCGGTTTTTTTATCGTTTAACCAGTCTACCCATTAATAAATATTGGTTAATAACCGGTTACTATACTAAATATCCCTAACCGGTTACTAACCTACGGTTAATCTTTACATGACCTACTTGAGCAAACTCACTTTGGGTTCAAAGAAGCAATTTGAACAACAGCCACCATCATGCAATGCATAGTCCATATAACAGACAACTTGATGAATTGAATCCATTTATACAGTCAAAACCAAAAATCAAGTACAAAAAGACTTGGAATTAATCTTTTTCTCATCATCTTTACTCCTTTTCAACAACTTGGGTCTTCGGTTTGTCGGTTTCAAGAAGGAAGCCTGCATTCTGACCATCATTCTTACAACTTGAACCAACCGAGACTCGATCTCTACCCCATTGGGTTCAAGAACCCGTAAACAGCGTGCAACGGCCTCCATTGTACTCATACACCCACCAAAAGGTTCCTTCCTAAGTGTTAAATCCGAGCTGAATTTTGTTTCACCGTCAACATGAATGTCATAGGTCAAACTTACCCGAGTGGCAAACTTTGACACGAATGGAAGGCTAGCGGCTACCATTTCCTTTGCATGCTTCCATGTCCCGTCAAAAACGATTAGAACAAATTTGTTCACATCACCCTCCGCAAACCAAGACTTCCACTCATTGATGTCCACTGAAGGAGTCTGCTCTGTACCTATAAAGTCAACAGTTTATACCTGAAATCGTCATCTGATTTTTACCAAGTCCGGCAAAACAAGAGGTTTTCAAGAACACAATCAGCTTTTAAAAAATCATGTAATAGTGTTAAAACTGAACTCGCTACAATATCTAGAGACTAACCTCATACACCAGGTCGGTTAACTCATAGTTGTTAAAAGCCATCGCCTCTTGCGCCTAGGCCCATTTTTCGGGCGAGGCGAGGTAGTTGCACTTTAAGTCAAAGAAATTGCGCTTTAATTCTTTAGGTGATGGTTCAGGCGCACATTCCGGCGAGATTCCTAGATTCCGGAGAGTTTCCGGCCAAATTCTCCAAATTCCGACAAGATTCTAGCCAGATTTCTACTTTTATCCAAGGAAAACTACTTTTCTACACTAATACACTAATATTTTTAGAACTTTTGGTTCTATAAATAGATGATATATAGTTTTATATAATAGATTTTGTTTATTTTATTTGAAGTATAATCTATGTTGTCAAAAGCGCAAAAAGCGCGCGCCTAGGCGCCCGGGCGCAGCGAGGCGCACCTATAGCGCTTGGTGGTAGCCTAGGCGCAAAAATGGGCTTTTTTTGAAAAAACGCTGCTGAGGCGCCAAAAAGCGTGCGCCTAGGCGCAAAAATGGTGTGCTGAGGCGCAGCATAAGCAGAAAACAAAAGGCAACGCACAAAAAAAGAAACCGAGCACGTGCAAAAACGGCCTCACGCGGGGCCCGGGTTTTCAGAGCTGCATTCGTGTGGGCACGCACGAGTTCAACCAAAGTATTTACCACCTTTTGAGACTTTACAATGGAGTAGTAAAGGCTTTACCTTATAAACAACTTTTGCTACTAACTATTAGCTACATGATCTTAAATGGCATATATAATAGTTTTTTTTTTTTTAATTTTATATGTGGAATCTTATTTATTTTCAAAGCAGAACATATTTTTTATATTTTTTTTTCTCTATGTGCGCTTTTCTTAAAAAAGCTCACGCTTTTTTTGCGCCTTGCGCCTAGGCTCCGGGCGAGGCCGATGCGCCTCGCCTGCGCCTTGCGTCTTTGACAACATAGAGTATAATATTCTTTTCCTAATACATAATATAGTTTAACTTTTTTTCATCTGTAAATTGATGAAAAATAAAGGTGGCAAACCTATACAACTGAGAATGGAACATCATTTGTCATTAACAAATGAACTCATTCTGGCATCATACACTAAACCACACACCATAACAAAACGTTTTGTAATAGAGAAAATGCTGCTAATAATGTTATCAGTGGCGGACCGCGGACCAATGATCTTTTTCCTTTTCCTGGGGGTGCGGAACATTTCTAAAGATTTTAGGCCGCCCCTAGCTATATGAAAAAATAAAATTATATTAGGGTTGGATCGGGTTTGGTCGTGTAAAACAAAAGAACATTTTTAAAGATTTTAGGCCTCTTTCGTCTTGAGAAATCGTTCCATAACATCCCTACTCATGGTTCCTATCACATATATAACAACAAAATTCATTTAAAACAACGCTTAACATTTTTTATATTACATTATATTGACCATGTGTTAAAGTTTTAACTATGATGAGGGGTTGTTTGGCAACTTATGAATGGTTAAGTGTTGAGGTCTGAACTATTAAGTGCTGAACCAGTAAGAGGTCAGAACCATTAAGAGCCAGTATGTATAATGGTTAACCATTCAGAGACAAATGTCTAACCAATTTAGATTAGAGGTCTTAACCATTTAGAGGCAAATGTCTGAACCATTCAAACATCTGCTGGCGAAACAAACAGTTTGAACCATTAAGTGCTGAACAAGTAAGAACCATTAAAAGCCCCATTAAAAGGTAAACAAACAGCCCTGAGACTAACTGGCAAACACATTCTGAATCACTTGGTAGTTTGGAAAATAACAGCAACAGTTGTGATATGCAGTTTAATTGGATCTACTATTGTAAAGGAAAACCTAAATAAAATGAAGCTGTAATGAGCACAAGGATAAGAATGAATGATGCATACCAGGAAAGAGAAAGGCCGCATGGGTAGGGTTGGGATGGTTGTCATGGAGAGAGTCAAGAAGAGGCGAATGACCGTGACGCAAGCGACGGCCAATTAGGGTTTGGCAGTTTGTGAGGCATTTATTGAGGAGGGGCACTGTAGCAAGCGGGTGGCGTTGTTCGTGTGGGTGCTGCAGGATTACGATCTGCGTGCTGGTGGAGAGTGATTCACCCGGGATAAAGTCGCATAGGCACACGCTCGCCGGCCGCTCACACCCCAAGCAAATTCTCCTCCCTCTCTCTGCCTCCTCCATCACAACTCAAAATCAGAAAACGGAACAAGTATACTTTTTATTATTATTACTTGGTAGATTATAACCCGTTACATATTTAGTTTACTAGGTTATAACCCGTGTGTTATCATAACTATAATATTATATAAAAAATATGTTTATAATACGATCTAAGTATATATAATATAAAGTAATATGCAGATGAAATACGAAATAAATATTAGAGTTTGTATAGTCATTCATAATAATATGATATGTTATTTGTTTTAGGATTTGTCACAGGAACTTAAAATTTTGTACCACTATTAATATTTGTTGTGACATTTTCTTATTTAAAGGTAATGCGTCTGATTTTATCTGATAATATATTATTCAGAAGGATTAATGTTGGCATAATATTATATTTTTTACCATCTAAATATAGTTTTCTCACTTTTGCTATCACCAACGTTAATATAAGGTATGCTCGTATTCAAAGCTATAAACCAATATGAATTGTACGAAATAATTACTTTTATCACAATTAGTAAGGAAACCAATAAAAACTATTGATAATGTAATATGTCTTATACCATTTGAAAAGTCTGAAAAGGAACTTCTAGACAGATAAAAGTAATGTAAATGAATAGACAAAAATTGAATCAATAAAACCAATTAACTATAGTTGAGAAAATACTATGTATAGTGTAATACTTTACATGTACAATTGAACCAATGAAACATATATATAAGTGAAAAAAAAAGACATGAGACTTTATACGACATCTAAAATTAAAAAAAAAAAAAAAGGTTATGACATTCCGAATGTAAAGATACCTTTCACACACCTCTACATCTTAGTTACAGTAAGAAAAAATATGTATGTTAAGAGTTTACCTTGTTTTAAAACACATATATCTAGAATTTTTTAAAATAATTTAAAAAATTCTCATTTGATTAAAGGGGAATAAATTATTACTTATTTGACATGGTAAACTTATCAAGTTTTACCATATCGGTTTCGTACGACACATAAAGCGCTTTTAATGCTAGAATGTATTGCAACAATTCTTTAGAGTTGGAATTGAACTTTAAGAAGTAACATGTTTGAATTTCCAAGTTCTTAGAGCATTCACATCCATTCCACTATATTTTTACCCTATATTACACCAAAAATCACTATATTTTCTCTCTCATTTTCAATTAAATAATATTTTTATACCTTTATCATTACGTTTTCTCTCTCCTCTACTCACAACCACTTTCAAAATATATTAAAAAATTATAGGGGGTGAACAGTGTCCCCTCAAATATACAGATGAACAGTAACATTTTCTCTCTCCTCCACTAACAACCACTTTTTATATACTTTTTATGTTATAAAAACTTCACTCACATATTTTGATGGAATGGATGTGAATGCTAGATGGCAAATTTGCCAAACCACATTCCATTATCTTTAACAAAATTACAATTATTCCAATTATTTTGTTTGACATATATATTGTCAATTAAGTTGATCAACGATTACAATTTGTTCTAAAGTTTCGGTTCCATCAAATTTTAATTCAATAATTACAATTATTCAATTTGGATATATAAAAAAAAGAAATGCACCTTAAACTCGTAAGAGTTGGTTTTTAAGAGTTGTACAACACATAATTTGTTTCAATTAAAAGAATTGTTAGTTATTTGATTAGAATTTTAGACTTTAGATTTACAATCAAGATAAAATTCTAATATAATATTTAAATCTTTTTAATTTGAAATTTAAAATTTATCTATAAATTATGAATGTCTCGTTGAATGACATGTGTCCAAAACCAGGTTTCTTTTATTATATAGTATAGATACCGGCACGATGCGACAAGAGCCACATATCATATTGCGATACTCGTTTTTTAGTTTTTTATTCATATAATATTTACTAGTAGGAAACTCACGTGATGCTGCGAGGTAGGAATGAGCAAATGGTACCGGGTACTGAATTTGTCGAATCGGGTACATTTTCGGTATCAACTTTTGACATTTTCTACCGGTATTTACTGGTTTTTACTCTCAAATACCGGCATTGAACCGTATACCAGACATATTCGGTATCGGTACCCACTTTTGAGAATTTATGGTACCAGTATATCCAGTACCGGTACCTGTTGGTACCGAGCTCATCCTACTGCAAAGTCGACAATTTGGGAATGTGTTAATTTGTCCAAGATTAGACAAAATGAAAGGGACCCAAACTATATTTCTATGCATAAGACTAGGGATGAGCAAATGGTACCCGGTATCGAACTGGTACCAGTATTGAATTTATCGAACCAGGTACATTTTCGGTACCGACTTTTGACATTTTCGGTACCGGTCCAGTACGGTACCTGTATTTACTGGTTTTTACCCTCAAATACCGGTACCGTACCGGGTATATTTGGTACCAATACCTACTTTTAGAGATTTTCGATACCGGTACTTTCGGTTTTGGTATCGGTTCGATACCGGTCAATATCGAGCTCATCCCTACATAGGACATCCTAAAGGAATGTTGGGGATTTGCTTATTTAAGCACCTTATGATTAATAATTAAAGAGATTTTAACATGGAGCGGGTTGGATCAGATCGGGGTGGGTTGGGTTGGGTCAATTTCAATTTTCAAACAATCAAACCCTATTTTTCCTAACTTCCTATCACATTAACATAAAAAATCTCATAAGTAAAGTAACAACAAAAAACTATCAAAGTTCCAACTCTCCCTACTTCTATTTCTCCTAATCATTAAATAAAACAACAAAAAAACTTATCTAAAACATAGCTTGGTCTTTAATTAAAAGAATCCGACAAAAAAAATGGTTCAACCCTTTTCCTCTTGTGAAATTGGGCCATAACTTCCCACTCATGGTTATTATTACATATAAATCGCTCTATAAGTTTATAAAACAACACTAAACACTTAAACAAACTAAACAATCTTGTTTAACCAATACCATAGTCCATAATTTTCAATTTTAATTTTCAAACATTCAAACTCTAGTTTTAAATGTTGATTAGTAATCATTTAAACAAATAAAGCTTAAAATAAAACAACTAAATCATTAACTAAAAGTCTAAAACAACTAAAAAAACATAAAAAAAGATCAAACTCTTATACATCTGTATTTTTCTCCTAATCACCACATAAAAACAACAGATGACAATCTATAAAGAAAGGATACCCGTTCTAAATTGGAATTCCGGTGTAATAATGTTCGAAACAACCAGAATTTTGAATTTTCCGGCCAAAAAACTCGTCCAGTCGTGAATTGCTGAAGACTGTAGTCGTTGGGCGTCTTTTTTTTTTTGGCGTGGGATTTGGAATTCGAATAGGTCATGGCTAGGTTGATTTGGGTTATTTTATTTAGTTCAAAATCTCTGGGTTGGGTTTGGGCTTGGATAGTTAGGTTAATAAAATTAGATTGTAGATTGGGTTAAAGTAAAGTGAATAAGTGATTAAGGAATAATTACATAAATTGTGTTATATACTCATATATTAATAATAATTAGTGTTTAATTTTTTTTATAAATTCATAATATTTTTTTCTAAAGGGGCCGGTTGAAAATTTTCAAAGGGTGCGGTTGAAAAAATCCAAGACGTGCGGTTGGGATTTTCAATGAAAACTAGCACTAAAAACTTTTTTTTTCAAAGGGTGCCGCCCACTCACGATTGTGGATAGGTCCGCCAATGATTATGTCATAAAGTTATTTTAGTTGATTGTTTATGGGTTATCGTCCATGTTTTAACGTAAATCATAAGATTTTATTTTTGGTCAATTGCTCATTATAATTCTACCAGTTGAATATTCTCCTGGTTATCCTTGTTTGTGCACACGTATATTTTTGTAATATGAGAAGCTTAGATAGAATATTTCAACAATGTTGAAGATAAAAAGTAAGTAAAATCGAACTTGAATACTTCAGTCGACTAGTTTGTAGGTTATTTCCTGGAGGATCTATTAACAATTTTGAAAACTAAAGCTAATTCTATTTTCTTCTGAATTTATTACGAAGAAGATAAGGAAAAATAAACATAAATGCACATTTCCATCACCATCAACAACTAAACATGACGAGGCTTGAGTTGTATATATGGTCAATGTTTAGTCCTTTATAGTTATCAAACTCCTATTTACTACTTACAGATTTTGCAATGATTCATATCGGTAATCAATGAGACAAAAAGGGGTTGGGTAAAGACGCACCAAATGATCTCATATGGTTATTTTTTAAGAAGAATTGTGTTTTCAGAAAATTCATTTGGTCAAAACTCAAAAATAAATTGTTCGATAAGTCGAGTCCATTGACTTCACGCGTCTCTAATATTTTAACATATCTAGATGTTAAATTGTTCTAAAATTTGTTCACAATTTAGACGAGTACTTTAATTTTTTAGACATCGAATTAAACTAAATGTTAACATGTATTATAGTAATTATTTTGACCGCACCGTTTACGGTATGCGCGTATGGGCGTTCGAAGGGCAAAAGTGAAAGTGCATTAATTTTAACGGCATTTTACTAATTTCTTGAAAATAACGTTGAAAGAGATGAGGATTAATCATGCATCATGTGGTGATATTGATAGCGGAAAGACAAAGGGTACATACACTAATTGGCATTTGTCTCAATTGTTGAGTGTTATATGTGCCTTATGTTCTGCAAAACTACTATCAAGTTGAGTGGTCTCACTGGAAGTAATCTCTCTATTTCTACGAGGTAGAAACAAAACTTTCTACATTTTAATTTTCTCAGACCCTAATGGTGATTATGATGTTGATGAAATTATAGTAATTATTTTCTATAATAGAAGTGTTTGTCCCATGAGAAACAAAATTCAATAGATATCACTATAAACATCCTAAATTAAATAATAAAGCATAAAGCATTTGGTAATAAGAGAAAGTATTAGTTTCTCACACGTGCAACGCATAAAACTAACGAAGCATTGTAAATTAGCCAAACCCATACATATCTCATCATTTTTATTTTTCTTATTCAAAACAAAATAACAAAAAACAACACATAATTGAAGATGCATGAAGCTACAAATTATATTTTATTTTATTTTATGCCACCATATATGATGCCACTACAACTGATCAGGCTAATATATATAAGACTGCCCGTAGTGGGGCGTTTTTTTTAAAAAAAATTGCATTATAACGCCCAAAAACGCCCAAACCCCCATTACATGGGGCGTTTTGGGGCGTTTTTTTTGAAAAAAAATCCTCCTGGCGTGATTATTAAAACGCCATTTTGCTTGGTTGGAGGTTTGACTTATGTTTGACCCACCAATAAGAAATAACTTTGTTTTGTTTTTTTTTTTTTTTTAAGGATTGAATGGGGCATTATGGGGGCGTTATACCCACTACACCACTTTTGCTATAATGCCCCCTTGCTGACTAGGACGCCACATGGCGCAAAACGCCCCATGGTGGGGGCATTATAGTGTTTAACCATTACGCATGGTCTAACAATAACATCTTTACATTTTTTCCTAGGGTTGGATTGGATATACCAGAAAGAAAGAAAGAAATAAGTTATCAATCATTTTAACGAGAGTAGATTTGCATTTGTGTCAGAATATTCTCAAAGTTATCAGTAGATTTCTCGATTGGATGTGAGTGCACTCCTTCGTATGTTGTCACCACAACTCCGTCGTCATGTGATAGTCGTTGAACTTGCTTCTTCACATTGCACCCTTGATGCGTACAACGATAGTAGTTCCTGTATACACAAGTTTAATTTAAGTAAGTTAATAAGCCTGTTTTATTATTAAAAATTCTAAACTAATTGTTATCAAATATTATTATTAATAATAATAACCAAGTATATATATTTCTAATTTCTAGCATTGTGTAACCATCACAAGTGAATGAAAATGTTAACTAGGACCGTCCAAGGAAGTATTTACTAATGCAAGACCATTTTTATGCCACAATTATTATATTTGTTACGTATATTACAGGATAAAGGAAGAATAGTATTTTACTAATGCAAAATCATCTTTAAGCCACAAGTATTATATACATACATGCATGATGCATGTATATTTGGTCATATTAAACAGAGCATTTATATTTTTCATGTGTTAAATATTTAAGAAAAATATTTGAAGAAAAATAGACCTAGCATGTTTCACATAAACAACTAATCAGACCAATAAAATCAACTCCACAACAAAATAACCTATATTATTAGTATATGAAAGAAAAATCCATCAAATGTATGTCATGTGTTCAAGTAATTTCTAACAATAAAACCGATTATAATTTGGTAGGATCATATATAATTTTATATTTAACAATTAAAGAAAATAAATACGATGCAGAAAATAAATATGAATTATACCTAGGAAACTTATTATTCTTGACAGCCTTTTGACCATACTTCCTCCATCTATAACCATCGTCAAGAATATCAACTTGACTCCTGGTTTGAAAAGCATGTTTAGGTTTTTTAACCTTCTTCTCCGGTTTTCTAACATTAACCTTTCCTGACACCGTCTTCAGCTCGTCACCACCGCCGTCGGTCACCGAACCGCTGCCCGGCCCGGCCATCTGTTCGTAACTAGCATGATTGTTGTTCAACATGTTTAATGATAAATATGAAGAAGTAATAGCAGCTGATGATGATGATGGTGAAGATGATGAGTAAGAAAAAATTTCACCACTTGGGTCGTTCATTTTTTTAGAGAGAGAGTGTTAGAGGAGAGAGAAGGGAGTACCGGCGGCTGAGCAATGGTGGTAGAAGAGAATTGTGAAGAAGGATTAATGGTGGGTCAATTTGCTTATATTGAACAAAGGTGGGGCGGCTATCATGCTAAAAGACAAATAACATCATCTTTCTTGGTCACATGAATTGAAAAAAAATTGTAACCTGTTGGAAACTTGTTTAGATTGACATATTAAAATTGTTATTTTTGACACATTACACTTATGGCCTGTGGTACATCTTAACCGTGTTAAAGAACCACGTTTATGCATAAGTTTATAGTTTAAACATTTGGCTAGGGACATACCCTTACCACCTATTTTTGGGAATTTATCTATACTATATTATAATGCATGAGAGAGGGGCATTTTAAGATACCCAAAAAATAAGAATTTTTCCCCCTCTTTATTTATAGAAAGACCCCTAAAATGAGGGTACTTTGGTCTTTTAAACATTATTTATTTTTAGCCCCTAAAATTATTACCCTTAAATCCCTAAGATTTTAACAAAATTATAGATAATTAGTTACAATTCACCCCTCCATAACAAACTTATAATTTTTTACGTATTCTTGACATATCTTATAAACTATACTGTTTAAAAAAATCCAAAGATAGCATGACGACCTACACATTTTTGTCGACGTTTCGGTAGTTGTCTTGTTCAATATCGACGCACGGACTAAAAGGTACAAGTCGATTATGCGTTAATGTACAAGTAATTAATACTTGTGATCTAATGTGCCTAATCTACAAAGATGGGCTCCACTATGCAAACAAAAACAAAAAGAATTAAAAGTACCGTAACATAAAATGAAGATATTTTCTGTCACATTTTATTTTATTAAAACTGCATAATATCTATACTTAGATATATCTTTAGATATATATTATAAAAACTTAAAACTAACCACAAAAAACTTCCTAAATAAAAGGGGTGACAAATCTAAAATTAAACCCTAATGCACTTTTATAGTTACTACTATAAAAATAGCAGGACACTCCTATATCTATTGCTAAACAAAGTTAAAAAAAAATGGATCCAATTCTGAATTCAAAATTGCGAATGGTCAGTTTTGTTATATCGCAACGGTGAATATTTTTTTTCTTTTATTTACTTTTCTGTGAATGATAACTTATTTGATTTTTCAGATTCAATTGCATGATGAACATGCCAATTTAAACAACATATTTGTCGAACAAGATTCTAAGGTATTGATTTTGCTGGCTTTTAAGTATTATTTTTGTGTATATCTTTCATATTAACATGTTCGTTATGTTATTATATGTGTGTTTTGTTGCAGGATGATGGTGATAAAATTATTGATATTATTTCTTATGCTGCAATGTTTACTCCATACAAGTTTAATCTTCAATGTGAATTTAGTGAAGATGTAATTTTAAGGTTTATTTAATCTTTTTTAACTTTTGTATTCAATTTTTGTCATTTATAGGGATCGGAAGTTTGAGACTCAAAGGAAGAGATCCAAGAGACTCTCTTAATGGAAATGAAGTGAGGTTATTAATTTAGACGATTCTGAGGACAATGACAAAGAAGAGGAATTAGAAGATACTGTCGATTCAAGCACAAACCAGAAAATCCGATTAAAAATACGTTGAGTGTCAATTCAGAAGCGGAACAGATTTCATGCAGTCTAATATGAAATCTATCAAGTGTTTTTATATTTTTTTTTCATTTTCAGTTGTTATGTTTGACCTAGACGTTTTGAATAAAGTTTATTTTATATTTGAACTTTATCTTTGGTGTTAATATAATGCAGTTATTAACCATATTAATAAAGTTCAAAATAAAGTTAATATCATAAATTTACAAGTCAACTGAACTTATATAAGTTAATATCGTAAAGTTGCAATAAATAGATATTGCAGTTAGATATAGTCAAACTGAAATTATAAAATATTGCAGTTATTCTTGGATATTAATCTAATAATTTGCATTTCTTAATTAAAAAGTAATAAAGTAATAACTTTAAAGCTAAACTAAAAAAATGAACCTACTATGATATAAAGTTAATAAAAAATAATTATTTTATAAACATTTTTATAACAAGTAATATAAATAAAATACTCCAGAAATTTACAATCTTTACTAGATAAATTCTAAACTGGGTTGCAAATTTTTAAGAATTATAAGTTCAACTATATTGTTATAGATAATATTAGTTAGTTCTAAAAGAATTATTTACCAACTTGACTAGATACATAGTAGTAGATTGTGTTGCATATTTTTAGAGATTATTAGTTAAAATTAGACTCATATAGATAAGATTAGTTAGGAACTAAAAATTTGAACTTATTATGATATAAAGTTAATAAAGATATAAACTCTTATCATTCTATTTTTTTTTATAAAAACAGTTATTGAAATTTTATAAATATATAAATTTTTTATATTTGTAAAAAACCAAAATTTAACAATTTAAGTTAAAGCTCTAAAACGTACTTAAGAGTCAGATACTATTTTTATTTTTATAAAACGAAAATTTTAAACTTAAAGTTTATTGGATGGGTACTATGTGGATATTTAGAAAAAGTTATGAACTTTAAAGAATAATTATACTTTATAATTTAACCAATAAAATAAACAAACTTTACAATTATAACAACTTATCTTTTAATTTTTGTCTTTTGATTATTAATTTTTATAAAAAAAATTATTTTTTGTCTTTTGATTATTATTTTTTATAAAAAAAACAAAACTTTTACATATGTGTAAACTTATGACATATATCCACCACAATAATGTTATCATAAATATTATACGAATAAGAAAACTACCAGAAACAAGTGTCGCAATACAAAGTGTCGCCCCCGTCGCATCGCGCGGATACCCTGCTAGTAATAATATATTCAAATCATGTTTTAAAAGTATCATTGATAATAACTATATATTCAAATCATGTTTTTGAAAAAATCCATTTAAGTTGAGAAAATTTGTGAAACCCTTATGTAACAAATTGATTTTTTTATTAATAAAAAAACTTAGAGCATGTAATATACACATAATCAAGCGTTCATAGTAGAAAAAAACGCTGAGTGATTTTTTTTGAAAAGACTAATTTTTAATGTAACATATATATATATATATTCGTGAGGAAACTTGAGAAAACTTCGTCTAACGATTGATATTTATGTTGATCTTTTTCTAGGGTTCAGTTTTTAGAGTGTATGATCTAATTTTTATAGTTCAGGGTTTAGTTTTAGCACTTATATTTAGTTTTTAGATGTTCGTCTTTAAGATTTATCTTCTAGGGTTTAGTTTTTCAGTGTTTAAGGTTTAGCTCTTTAGGTTCGTATTAGAGTTTCGTAATGATTAGATAGAGTTTTCTCATAAAGAGGAGTTTTCTCATAATAGGGGAATGCTAAGAGAAAACTACTATTCGTAAGAAATTTCTATTTAACCATTACTAAACCCTAAACTCTAAATACTAGTCCCAGAACCATAAATACTAAAAGCTAAACCTTAAAGGCGAACGACTAAAAACTAAATACAAATCTAACCCTAAACTTTAACAATTAAATAGTAAACCCTAAAACTAAACCCCATACAAAATAAACATAGATATCAATCATTAGATTGGATTTCTAGAGTTTTCTCATGATTATCTCCCTATATATACATATATATGTTCATGTGATACTTAAACTCTCTAATAAAATTTGGAATTAGCTACAACTGTCCTTTATTTTTATAACAGATTTCAACGCATTTCCTTTGTGTTCAAAATTGTTGATATTTATACTTTTTTGTTTCCATATCTTACATGGTTTGTTATGTGCCCCTAACTTAGTTAAATTTAATTATTAAATGGAAGGCAAATTGACACTTTTACCAATTTATTTGAAAACTCATTTTAATAATTACAATAAAAAAGATATGTATGTGTGTATATATATGTGTGTGTGTATTACCTCCCATATCTATCTTTACCTCTTTCTCTCTACCACCATCTACACCACTTCTACGTGACCACAACCACGAGCCATTACTTCCACAAGCTCGTGACCACCACCACCATATTTATAACCACGTACCCATAAGCATTACCACTATCGCTTTAATATTCTCCTCGTCTACCTTTTTTTGCTATAGTTAGATTGCGGTGGTGGAATGGTGGTTGGTTGCGTGTAACACCCAAAAATGTTAATTTTGACTATTCCTGCTTATTTGATACTTAGTTAATACTAGTTGTCTGGTTGATACTAAACCTAGTTAATACTAGTTGTCTATTAGTAACGAGTTAATACTAGTTGTCCATTAGTAACGAGTAAATGAGTTATGATAAAACGAAAATGACTAACAAAACTAAGGGGGCTGAACTTGACCACTTGGGAAAGTATAATAAATAAAAGATGAGAATAAAACTAAAACTCAGATGTTGGGTTGAGTGTGTCAACACATACACATAAGCGGAGAAGAGGAGAACTTCAAATTCAGCAAATTTGTCAAAATTGAAGGTTGATTCAGCCCTAAATTGATGCATAATCTCGAACTCCTAATCACCTAAGTATGTAAATCATAAGGTGAGTTGCAGAATCTCATCTAATGGTGATTTTGATGAAAATCCTTAAAATGATAGAAACCTAGCATGAGCCCTAGCAACTATATGGATGTTCATGTAGTAATCGTGTTTGTAATCACCATGTGAGCTAGTGCGTGAAATAATTGAGTAAATTATAGGTTTGGGTAAATGTTCATACTTGTTATGGAGTGGGTCTTAACATAGGATTGAAACCCCAAATTCTTGTATGGTGATTTGATATATTGGCTTTAATAGTTGGAAATTTTGTATTAACTTGATGTAAATGAGTGTATGACATTGTTGATTTGTAATTACAAGGTGATTAGTGGGTAAAATCAAGAAATTTTGATAGCCTTATAAATAATGCCCACCAAGTGTTTATTTAAATGCCTACATCAAAATTTGATTTGTTATTAGCCCTTGTAACTTGGGTGAAAGTGCTATCAATGAATGCTAGTTGTAACGCTTCGCATTTCTGTACTTTCCATATTTAGAAAGTTGTAATCGTATTTATATTTTTGGAAATTTGTATTCATAAAGTATTCGTATTTCTTTTCCAATCTTGTAATCTGAGATTTTGATCATAATAGAATTCATTTTTATACTTATACACGTTACATACATGTGTTATACGCTACAATCTCGAATACATGTTTATACGCAAAAACCGACACTTGAAATACTTGAAATTATCAATTATACGTGAATTATACTCATACATTACTTTGATACACTTGGAATACCTAAAAACATGCTTAGTTATGAGTTGCCAGCATAAAATAATGGAATTATCAAACTCTAGGGGTCAAACTGTAAATTCTAGAAAGTTTGGTACATTCTGCAGGTGGTGCACGACCGTGCAACAGATGTGCACGGCCATGCACACGGCGATCCGCATAACCGCGCACCCGATGTGCACCACCATGCGATCCGCGATCCGCACGATCGTGCACTTGATCCGCACGACCATGCAAAATGACCAGACTTGACAGAATCTTTTAAAACACCCGAATTTTGGCTCTTTTCCCCTCTTTCAACCCTCAACCACCTCATTTAACACCCTAATCTTGTACCAACCAAGCTCCCAACTAAGTTCATAGTTGTGGGTTTGTGTTATGATTGAATTCCACCAAGAAACAATCTTAAAAACTCTTTAAAATTCTGCCTAAATTGTTCTAAGTGATTAAACCATCCAAGCTTCCAACCTTCAGTATTGGAAGACTTGTGCATGTTTAAGTATGAACCTTGGAAGCCTTGGCTTTCCAAAACTGGTTCCACTACCTCACTTGTTCTAGTGGCAAGAATACCAAGTAGTTTCCTAGCATCAAAGTAACACAACCCCACCATATCTCCAACATTTTCCATGACGGGTATGAAACACCCACGTTGATCTTACTTGGCTACTTGATGAACTAGTTAGATTTTTATTATTCTTGTTATTCATGACCAACCGGGTTATCAACCATGTTGATAACCTTGTGCTTTGGTGAATTCATACAAAGAGGTTTAATGGATGTTAATCATCTCACCTCCATGTTTGACATACATGACTTATATGGTGGAGTTATACTAATAATATAGAATATATATATTTAGCCGAAATCATGATGCTAACCAAATTATGATTAGATGTTATGAACATAGGCTATATTATCTTTGTTCTTTCTTCCTCGTTTGTGATTCTAATGGGCAAGTTAGGACCCATGAAACCACATACAAACTTAGTGTCCAAAAGAGTGTTTAGACAAGATATATTTTCGTATACTTATACTTTTTATACTTAATTCCAAGTCCGAACTCTTCCAAAACTCCAAATACTTATACGCCTTCGTTTCCCCAAGTAGGGTAACTTCGGTGTCCTAATATCAACGCTCGTCAACTCTCAGTTAAATCGGAAAGCTTTGCAAAACTGTGAGTATACATGACTCCCTTTTTACTTTTAACACTTTTGGGTGCAATACGTATATGCTATTAAACTCACGCAATCACATACTTTATGCTTAAATCACAAACAAATAATCCAACATACATGCTTAATACGTTATACTGAGACTCATTTATGCTATAATTCTTTATGCTTTATACTTGTCATTAACTTCGTACGAGCCTCCCTTAACATGTATAGCGCTATAGGATTATCGCACCGCCTGTATTCTTGAAGTCATGTTAAGTTAAACAAAACGGTCTTATCATTTCTACGATGAGATTACGCTAGTGGGAATCTTTGGGTTGACATTTATAGTTGCATGCTAGTATCGTACGTTAGTTTTAAGAAAACAATTATTCCATGTGGATTCGTTTAAACTTTTATACGTATGCTAGTACTTAAACTTGTATGCTCACTAATACTTTATGTATTGATCTATTCTTTAATACGTATTGCAGGAAATTGATGATGATGATGATGATGAGGTATGGAATCTAGTAGGGATACTAGAAACCCATTTTTAATTTTAGTACTTGTTGTATTTTATTTCCCTTGATTCAAGTGTTGTAACTTTGCTTCCAAATATTGTACTTTGTTTTAGTATGAAATGAAATTTTGATTATTAAGTATTGTTACAAATAGCGTTACGAAGTCTATTGCAATCTCGTTTTCGTCTCACTCCGATGTTTCCGCCATCGGTTGGGATGTGACACTAGCGATCCTTAAATGAAAAGGGCCATAAATAATTATGTATGCTAATGGTCATTTGGGTTAAAACTATAGACAACTCAAGTGAGGCTTCAGGAAGCCAAGACGGAAGGGAAGCTCGTCAAAAGAGAAAACTCTAACGTATGTTGCTACATTTGTTATGATTAAATGAGTTAAAATGATATTAAGTAGTGTAACACCACGTAAAAATGTGTCCCATTATGTAAAGACACGTGTCCTAAACTCTAAATATGTGAAAGATTGAGTTTAAAGGACTAAAGTTGACAAACGATGAAAATATGTGTCCGAAGGGACTAAAAGTGTCAACATGCCAAACTTGTGCCTATGAATGACCATACACGAAGAATATATTCTTAAACGAGTAATTATTTGGATATAAGGAGCCGTTTGTGAAAATAATCGAAAGATTATAAACTACAGGGGTTAAACGTGTCAACATGTTAATTCTTACCTCTGAGTGACCTTTTAACGAACCCGGGGCTTCGTAATGTTCAAATATACTCTCAAGAATAAACGATATCAGTTTCACGTGGTTTCGAGATCGTTATACAAGTTTTCAAGATTTTGGGGTAAAAGCGTCAATGTTAAGAAACTTATGACATCGGTGATCATTTATCGAAATCGGGCCTACCGGAGTTTGGTTACACCCCCATGATCCTATTCAAACTAACTACAAAGGTTAAAAGTACCAAAATTGAAGTTAAATAAAGTTACGAAGGACCAAGGACTGAAACTGCCAAAGCTAAAACATTTTTAACCTGAAAACAAGGTTGTCGCGGGGCGCGTAGACCCCCTTCGAATCTTACGTGGCCCGCGACAGACTGCCCAGCTCAGAAGATTATTACCAGCTGCAGGTTTCAGCTTAGAACTGTCTTAATCACTTCCAATTCGATACCAGGAGCTTGCTGTTAGTTTTAGAATACCACTAGGACACATTGATCATCTGGGGACATCCATAACACCTGTGATGATCCAAATTCATGCTCCTAAACTATATAAAGGCCCTCTTAGTGCTTTGTTTCATTGCACAAATCATTCAAGTTCATCCTACTCTCTCATCTGGTGGTTCCTGATAAAAAAGGGAGTTGTTTTCTTGTAGAAAAGATTGCTAGGACCCTTTGTAAGTGTTATAGCCCCCTTCTTTAGTTCAGTTTTTAATTTAAAAACCGAAAAGTCAAAGTTATCGTAATCTGACTTTGACCTTCGGTTTAAACTCAAATGGTCCAGCCACTGTTCGAAATGAATGTGGTTATGTGACCATAATTAGGTAGGTGATTAACCCTTAAAAGGGCACCTCCTAATTATTTCGTTTGCTTAGTTAATTGTCGGGTCAAACTATTTAGTTAAAAAGTCAAACTGGACAGAATTATAAATAATAATTAAAACTAATAATACAGAGGTTATAAATTATATTTTAACACTCTAATAACTTAGTAATTATTATTAGAACATGTTCAAACAGGTTCAACCCGACAATTCTGAGTTTAAGGTCGGTTCGCAACCGAAAGTCGCAAAAGCTTGACTTTTGCTTTGACTTTCAGTTCTGACCCGATTGAGCTTAATTCTTCCATGTTTTAAGCTTCCATTAGGACCATATTATGTTGTAGTATAACCTCCTGAAGTTATATTACCTGGTCATTTATATTTTGAATTATATGCTAGTTTCCGTTAATATGCTTTTAAATGCCCATTTTGCCATTATGTCATATAAACGAGATTTATGAAAATGTGAGAGGACAAAAAGGTTTATTACTGATATATAAGCATGTCCCGAAAATTTGACATCAGTTTCTGGTCTCAAACTAAAGTTATGCAAGATATCGTAAATTGAAACTTTTTATTAATTAAATTACGCTATCTTGCATAAGGCATGTTTAAACATGGATTTTGACCCAAAACTCATTTCCTACTGTTAAGATATTATTTTTAGGGATTTTTGGAATTTTTGATCAGATTATAATCTGACCATATCATAGAGTTCTTGTATAAATGCCTTTTTAACTAATAATTAATAAAATGAGATTTACATGTGATTAGCATACCAAACCTTTTTCTACTGACTTGATATGAAAAATAAAAATATTTTAAACATACAAGGCTATCCAAAATCTCAGAATCACATAAACATCTCAAATATCGTTAATTAGCGATTTTTACGCTAATTGGGTGCATAGTATGGTTTAAAACCATATTTAACACCTAAGACTTGTTACCTATTAAATTTTTAAATAAATTTTAATATTATTATAGTAAATATAAGTCATGAACTCAGACTTCCAAAAATATCCTTAAAAGCATATGTGAGATGACCAAAATACCCTTTTGGGACATAGTTTGGCCATAAATGGTAAACCTCACATATGTATAATATCTTACTGATGTAACTTGATAAAATTAGTATTTGTACTAATGTTTTAGACCGGAACCTAAGTTTACTTTAAAATCTCTTTTATAAACATTAAAATGACCAAAATGCCCCTACGGGACTTAAATTGGTTTTAAATACTTTTTGGGCAAACAAGTTAACATCCTACTGATGTATTAACATAATTTAAGCATAATAACATATAAGACCTGTATATAATTCATTTGGTTACCCGTTATGCATTTTATGCGTTCGGTACGGTTTATGTAACTAGTTTACATAAATTTGCGGAAATGGGTTTAACCTTATCATTAAATCTTCAAAATCCAGAATGTGTTTAGTTTACCCATATTATACATGAATACAAACTTGTCGGGTCTAAATCACATTCCATTCCGGTCTCCGCTTAATCTAGCGTTTAGAACCGTAAAGTATCTTTCAAACTAACCGGTCTAAGTCTTTGACTTAAATAAAGACCCGTTAGTATCCTAATAGGTTAATAAACCTTCCATACAGATTGAGTAGCTTCGGTAGAAGGTATTTTCATAAGGCTTTAGGAAATATACGGCTGAGTTACATCCTTACACATCTAGCTCAGGTAAATACTTTTAACTTATTTTCCGTTATACGGGCTTGGGATACGGTATTCTAATAATACCGCTTGGTCGGGTATGAAATCATTTAATCGGATTGTGATTAATAAATTTGCATAACCTGTTTTAATCTGTTTTGTTTGATAACATAAACATTGGGGGTTAATACGACCGTGTCCTGGATATCCTCGGCTCATTTCATTTGAAAATGGCCACGACCTATGCACGGGGTGTAGGCATACACCTGACAGATGCAAATGCTAAATAACCCACATGTTGGGGATAAATCATTTGTGGGTTTTATAGTGGTGAGTCGGTTAATCATGACCGGCTTCCAAACTGGCCCCATATGTATGATAAACATGTAACACGGTATACAAGATTATCTTAAATAATTGTCCCAAGTTATTAATGGTTTGTGTGACAACCCTCACTAAACCAGGTATCCGTACGACTTAATTAACTAATAATTGTTGCCTAATTACTGTGCTTAACTGAGATTTCTGATAAACTGCTACTTGATTGTTGATACTTGTACATATCTGCATCATACCTTGATTTTTCCGTCACTACATTATTTACTTACTGAACTCTAGTGACAAACATGATGCACAGAAGCACAGTAGCATTTGAACGGATAACCTAGTGAACATGCTGATATAGCCAGCATCAGGCAGACACTGCCTCTAAAGGCCTGAATGAGCCAGAAATATTTTACTACACCCATAGTGTGTGTAGAGATACAAGGGTTGTATAATTGCGTCTCTAGGAATAAGATACAGAGATTGGATGTGCCTAAAACGTACTCTAAGCACAAAACACAGCACTTTTATCAACACACTAGCTTCTAGCTAATTAATAAAGTGCCAAAACATGAGGAAATATTCCTGACACTTTGCAGAATAAATTGTGTCGCTAAAAATATTATTTACGACGCTTAAAGGATTACTTAAGCACTTTAACGGATTACTATCCAACCAAACAACCGGACTATACCCGGAACATAAAAATATTGCCAAAAATATTATTAGTCTTTTTCTGAGCCAGTTAGGGTCCCTGATTACCCTAACACCCGCTTTATAACGCGTCTAACAACTAACGGGGTTAATCTCTAAAAGTAACCAACTTAACGTAACTGAACTCTAACTGAACAATCGAGATCCAACCGGGTACCCCCCCCCTTTTAGGCCGGTTCCATTCTAATGGAACAAAGGTACAAACTTTTGATTATTTAATTAGATTACGTGGATATCTAGACGACATATAACCGTTGGACGAAGGAGCATGATTTTTCTATAAATACCACACACACACATTTAGAGAATTCACACACACATTTCACTCAACTCTCTCTCCCTCTTGCTCTCTCCCTCTCGGCTGAAACTACCCACACACACACCTCCATTTTCGAGTTCTTGTCTTGCCATTCCAAGCTTACACAAGTGTCGGGGATCACGTACGAGGAAGCTTGAAGCAAGCGGAAGTTGAAGGACCACGTTCATTTGCTTTTATCCACGCCATTTTCGCCAAAGATCTTCCCTAGCCCCGAGCTAGAGGTATAACATTTAAAACTTGTTCTTGATCGTATCTAAAGTGGTTAAAAGGATTTTTAACGGTTAAAAGGGGTAACCCATCTTTTGAATCTAAAAAGTCTACTAAAACTCGAATATTGTTGGTTAAAAGCATATAACGCGTGTAAAAGTCGTAGTATTCGAATATGTTGGTTGTAGAGACCCGATCTACGATGTGGTGGCTCTTATCATCGTTTAACCCGACTTTGTTAAGATCCCGAATCTTGACATACACTTGTTTTTTTTGTACAAGGGTTAAAAGGTGAAACTCCACCACACGGGAAACATGAACTTGTGTAAAAGTATTTTGACTTGTAAAATAGTATTTAAAACGAGCCGATCTACGTATGTACAAGTGGTACATTCGTAGAACCAAGTGTCGAGAAAATCATGTTTTATATAAGTTGGATAACATGCTAACAAAGATGATTTTTATAAACTACAAGTGTATAAACACTTGTGAAACGAAAGATCCGACAAAATAACAATTTTTATAAAAGTTGTCGGGAAGTTGTAAAGGATGATTTGTTCTAAAAACAGGGTTTTTACAAGACTAAACTATTATATACATAGATCCACTAAATATAACGAGATCTACACGATAGTTTTAGAAAAACTACAAGTTCATGTAATAATGCGATTTTACATACTAGTCTACAAGTTTGAAGTGTTGAAACTTGTTTAATGTGTTGGAAATTGATTGGTTGATTTAAAGAAGTATTGGAATGATTTTGTAAAAGAAAATGATACGCTTGATAGCGTGGCCACCTCCAGTTACAGGGGAAACTCTGGCGAAATTTTCTAAAATCTAACACTTAGAATTATTTACAAGTGTTAGACTACTTTTGACATATTTTCAAATATATTTCGCCATGACTTTATTTACAAATATTCGGAGGTGGGGTTTTCACAAAAATAAACGTGATAAATATTTATTCGATAAATATATTTTTCACAACACTGTTTATGATTATTTTGTGAAAATGTATAAATATTATTTTTAGAGTAAAAATAATATTTACTAACTTTGTCGAACCCAAAATAATACCAACGCCTTCACGACAAACATATAAGTTACAACGGTAATTACTATTACCACTAAATCGCCAAAACGTAACTTACACTTTATACGGAAATATTCACGAATGCGGATATTGTCAACGTATTATTTTGGAAAGTATTATGTGAAGAGAAAATATATATTTTTGAGAAAAATAATTATATTTTGGGAATGAGAAATAAAATATATTAAGTGAGACTTAATATTATAAACACGCATGTATTAATTCCCCCATCCTTGGGAAGTAGATTTTCTACCAAGTATATACACGGAACGGTTGTCTAACCGTTTCCCGAAAAATTAAACTATAAAGCTAAGGCACGGCCATCCGTCTAATAGAATTAGCACATGTAGGTCGTTGCACAGCAGTTGGATATTTGGATTACTTGGTGTTGTGACGCACTCACTATGAGTTCATGTCCCCCTTTTCTCTTAACTGTTTTCAGTTTTATAAACTGCGGGGGTGAAATACATGTTACTATGATTATGAATACTTGATACATGGTATGGTTAGCGTAAGGAGGGTTACTACTTAGATCATGTGAGTGGGTAGGCGCAACTTGAGGCCATTAATCCTCGTAGTAGGACCGAGGGACAGGAGCGGTAGATCTATCTGGGTGTAGCGAGCCCAGCCCCAGGTCCAGCTGAACGGACCTCGGGGTGACTTAGTGCCCGACGCATAAATCCGCTAGGTTTGAGTCATCCCTACTTGCACTTCACACATATCAATGGCCTTGCAAACCATTGGTGATCTCTTTTTTCCTTATTTGCTACATACCAGGTTTTTGATAAAGATAAAGGTTTATATACTCACTTTCGCATGAACTCGCTCAACATTATTGTTGATTTTTCAACTTACATGTATTTCAGGAAATTAACGATCTGGCGCGGTATGGCTTGTTTTCCGCTGCATTAGGCCCGAGGTCATCCAGGGTTCGAGACTTGTGAATCTTTCCTGGACAAGTCACAGTCCCTGAACCATGTTTACTTTAAGTTTGCATTTGTAATGTTTAGACAAGTTATGGTTGTTGGGTGTTAACCCGCTAAGACAATGTTTAATATTTTTATTATCAATGGATGATCTTGCATGTTTTAATTCATATAGCTTTGTTATGATTAAGCTATGGTATTAAGAAGTCACACCAAATTAACCACGCTTCCGCAAAGCCAGGGTGTGACAGCTTGGTATCAGAGCTCTGATCATAGCGAACTAGGATTCCTTCTCGAGTCTAGACTATGATCACTAGGGCTCTCACGAAAACATTTTTACTGCATACCACTTAAGTCCAGATCCAAAACGTTTTTATAAACAAATGTTGAGCATATTTTATTTATTATTTTTAGGCTCAGTCTGGGAGGCTGAGTGTAACACCTCGTGTTTTCCAAAGTCAAAGTCAAAGTCAAGTGTTGACTGTTATTGGAATTAAAGATTAATAAGGATTAATTTCATTTTAGTTTCATTTTGATTTTCGTATTATTTGGAGTAAGTGTTGTATAATCAAACTAATCGACCGATAATCGAACTGTGAATCAATGAGCGACTGTGAATAATAGGAAGTAACAACGCAATAAAGCTAGTCAATCAATAATCAAGCTAATCAAATCAATCATCAAACTCAAGTGTGGTTAATTTTAATGCTTTTATACGTGTGTGTGTGCCTTATGTGTTACTTGTGCATGTTTACTTTTATGTTAAAGTGTGTGGTGAATCAATCAAATCAATCAAGACTCAAAGGTGAATCAAACTCAATCGAAATCGAATCCAAATCGTGGTGTAAGGATGCTTGTATGTTAGATATAGTAGTTGGAACTAAAAGTAATTTGATTAGGAATTCTATCATTCTCAAATCATCGTTCATCGAACTCGAAATATCAAAAATCGTCGCGAAACACTCAAAACTAGGCAAGCCGTTCGAACAGGGCAACCTGATCGAACAGGCTAGCCGATCGAACAAGGCAACCTGATCGAACAGGCTAGCCGATCGAACAGGCTGTTCGATCGGACAGCTGCTCGATCAGGGATGCTGTTCGATCAGCTGACCCTTTCCTCTTTTGGAAGCCTATAAATAGGGCTGTCTTTGTCAACCTTTCCACTTTTGGAAAAGCTCTGACCGACCAGCCTCTTCTTCTCACTAAATCTCAGATTTCTCTCAAACCGGTAAGTATTTCGCTCTAATCCTTGTACGTTTTTGTTCATTAATCGATTCTCCATCTTTCTATCTTTCAAAATCTGAATTTCATCCATGAAATCACCAAGATCTAGGTGTTCTTGAGTGATGTCATCATGGTGTTCTTGGTGTTCATCAAGAACTTCATGTTCTTGACTTCATTCAACCATGAATAAGCTAGATCTAACCGATTTCTACATAAGTAACCTAAAATCTTCCAAAGATCTTAACATTTCACGGTGGAAAAGGATTGGAAGATGGGTTTTCATCTATCTTTCAACTCTTTTACACTCAAAAAGGTGAAAACGAGACTTGAACCGATTTACAAATCAATCTAAACAAACACATGGTTCAAGATTCGGGTTCTACCGAGAGATATACCGATTTCGGGTTAAACGTTAAACTTAGGTTCCAAACCGTCTCTGACCGAGTTTGGGTGATTCCTGCTCGAGACAGTAGGCTAAGTGGGGACTTCAGTTCTGTGGTTCAACTCGTAGTCAAAATATCTCTAAAACATCAACAAACAACGGGAATAATCAAGTGTTAAGAGATAGGTTAACCGAATCGAGAAGCTGGCCGAACGGTTAGGCTGTTCGATCGAACAGCCCAACCGAACGACTATGCCAGCCGATCGACTAGGCTAACCGATCGACTAGCACTTAGTCCCACAAACTCATGAAGTGTAGTATTGACGAGGTACTGTTCGATCGACTACGCCACTCGATTGTAATCATTACTGCTCGGATCATGAGATACTATACTTCAAAACACTTAGACTTTTCAAAACATTGGAATGTCACCCGATCGAGCATGCCAGCCGATCGAGTGACATATTTGAAAACAATGAAGTGCTAGCCGATCGGTTGGGCTAACCGATCGAACAGCTGTTCGATCGGCCAACCTGAAAGGTAGTACAAACCATCATACACAAACACATCCTTCACATCAAAGGAAGAAACAATCCACTTGAAGGAACCAGCCGATCGAGCCAGCCGGCCGATCGAATGGATGTTCGAACGGACTTTCAAACCAATCGAACAGCCCACTCGATCGAACTGCTGTCCGATCGAATGGCCTACTCGATCCAAGTACATTGTTTACTTTTCCGCGTTACTCATCGTTGTGTTATCGAACTATTCAGGCTAACCTATTCTCAGTGCTCCCTTCAATCCACAACCAACCACTGTGAGTATACTCGATCCCTTTTTGCTTTCAGCACTTTTGGGTGTTACATACGTAATCTATCAAATTCACAAACAACACAAACTATTTGAACGCTAACCTACTTGCATGTATTACTTGTCTAAATGATTGCTGTTTATTATGTTTACACGTGGAGTGCTATCTACCTGCTTTAGCAACGTAGTACTATAGTTTGGACTCAGCACCCGTTCACACGGGGGTTGCTAAGGACAATTACTTGCATGGATTACGGTGGTAATCATGTATTGCGAACTGTCTCGGACAGTCAACTCGAAGTCGTTGGTATCGATGGTCCCATGTTGATAATTTACATGCATCGTTTGCCCTTGTGTACGTGCTTGGTTATGCGTAAACTATTCGAACTCTATATGCTATATCAAACTTGTGTACTCACCTTTACATTATATGTATTGACTTTTATTTTAACGTATGTGACAGGTGTTTAAGCTACTAGCGTGCTAGGGAAGCGAGGCAATAATAAGCTTCTAGGAGCCTGTGACCTTAGGACAGTGTCCACGTATCTGTTCCAGGGCCATAATTATCTGTAGATCTTGTACTGGCACCTGTAGTCAGTAAGATTTACGGATAGCCGTCTAGAGGTCTTAAAACAATATTTACATTCGGTCTGTAATAATTAAGAATTTGAGTTGTCGGAACAGTTCCCATATTGTTTAGTTGATTTCTGTGATAACTTGTTATTGTTTGGGACACGGTATGGGACGTGTTATATAACTGAATTATATGATAGTTGTTGTGGAAACATCTGAACAATCTGTTTCGCTCAGTGCCGCGCCCCGATGATTCCGCCATCGGTTGGGGTGTGACAGATTGGTATCAGAGCCATAACTATAGGGAATTAGGTTAGACACGATCTAGTCCGGATCGCTGTCTGAGAGACCTAGACTATAGTTAGGAACCAAGAGACCAAGTTTATGTGCTTATCTTATGTTGTTTCCTTCTATTCTATCATTACATCCGAACTCCGAGCCAAATTTTGTAGTTTGGACGGGATTAGGAGTGAAACCCGCAAATTCCTGCCTAAATTACAAATTTTTGCCGATTACTTTGTGCAAATTTCTATCAATAAACGGGGGAGAATTATACCAAATTAGGGCTGAAACCCGTAATTTGATGAAAACTTTCCTCTAAAATTTTCTTAAAACAAGGAAGAAATTGCTAAGCTAGGGGTGAAACCCTAACCTTGGCAGTTATTCCAACTTTAATTTTATCTCGCCAAGGCAATTGACGGACTCCAACGACCTGAACTCACGAGTATGGCCTAGAATGCGCATGCATAATGCCCAAGAATCGAGGCAGAAACATGTCCCCTAGAGTCGAAAGTGACGACAAGTCAACTGTGAATAGTTAAATTGCCATGGTTAGTCAAAGTCTAGTAGCCGCAGACAATCCATTTTCCGATTTTGAGTATTGCTTCGTTGATTTTATATGATTTACCTGTCTACGTGCTTTAAGATTTGTTGATTGCTCCATTTGTTATCAATCCGCGTGACTTTTGTTGCTATCCTATCTCGATTCGAATCCCTGTTGATGTGATCTAAATGAAACCAGTGTGCTATGCTACGCTATACGACTAAGATAGACGATACAATTTGATGCTATCCGATACGCAAAACGAACGACACTCGACTTGTGGTTATAGGTTTCTGTTTTCTGACTATCTCTGTGATAAAATTTCGTACGTGTTTAGGAAATTAAGTGCTCTACTTGCTTAATTGCTTATGTGCCCTAATTGCTTCTGTGCCTATGTGCCCTAATTGCTTCTGTGCTTATGTGCCCTAATTGCTTCTGTGCTTATGTGCCTCTATGATTATGTGCATATGTGATTATATGTGTTACGTGACGAGAGATGCGACGTGATTCTAAGCTTTAGAGATCTAAGAACGTGTGAGACTCGAATTCGTTGTGTTGAGCCTGTGACGATGTCTATTGCAGACCATGTCGTCATCTGGACAACCTAGATCACACTCGCGTCTTACCCGCCAGGAGAAAAGAGATCGACGTCTGGCTGCTATCATCTCTAAGACTGTGGCAAAAGCCGTCAGTGATGTGTTCGAGAACGCAAGCAAGTCATCTGAGGAATCCCGAACCCTCACGCCCAAAGACCCCAACAAAGCTACTTTTAGCTTCAAACAATTCAAGGCATGTGGGCCAAAAGAGTTTACCGGTGAAGATGGCCCTACGGCTCTGTTTCATTGGTTTGACTCGGTAGAAGTCACCCTTCGTCAAAGCGGATGCCCAGATCACCTCCGTACTCTCAATGCTACCGGTGTCTTCCAGTCACGAGCTTTGGACTGGTGGACTGCTGAAAGGAACAAGCGCGGGAACGACGCTGCATACGAGCTGACGTGGAAGGAATTGAAAGCGATCATGATGGACGAGTTCTGTCCTCCCCACGAACGCCAAAAGTTGGAGGATGAGTTCTGGGGTATCAAGCAAAAGGAGGGAGACAATGCTGGTCTCACCGCCCGTTTCAAGCAATTGAGTATCATATGTCCCGACCAGGTCAAGACTTCTGACATGACCATCAAGAAATACATCCGTGCTCTTCCGGATTGTGTCGCAGATTTTGTTCACGCCTCCAAGCCCGCAACGATCGAGGAAACCTACCTACTCGCCGCTGAGATTAACGACAAGCGGGTGAAGGCTGGTTTCTGGGATAAACAAACCAAGTCTCTGCATCAAGTCACCGCAGCATCAACCGATAACACCACTGCCCAAGCCTCCAAGTCTTCAAAAAGGAGAAAGAAGAACAAGAGTTGCGCTGCCGCAACTACTGCTGCTCCACTACAGTCTGTACCAGCCCAGCAGCAACAGCCACAGCGTTCAGCGCCAGTGATCAATGCGCCGCCAGCGAAGCGTGCGTACACCGGCCCTCACCCACTCTGTGCTACATGTTCCTATCATCATCCGGTGGGTGTGGCCTGCCGTTTCTGTGTCCACTGCAACGTTTACGGGCATTTCACTGCAAATTGCCGCTATGGTCCTCGTCAGACGCAAGCCCAGGCTGCTGTTAACCAAGCCCTGCTACCTGCTCCTCAAGCTCCTCAAGCTCCTCAAGCTGCACAGGCCCCAACAACCAATGTTCGGACCTGCTTTGCATGTGGTGACCCTAACCACTTCGCAAACCGGTGCCCGAACAGGGTGGTGAAACAAGAAGCTCAACAACCCCAGCAACAACAACAACAGCCTCAACAACAAGCCGCTCACGCCAGAACCTTCAACATCAACGCACGCCAGGCTCAAGCTGATAACAACGTGGTCAATGGTACGTTCCTTGTGAATGGTATATATGCATCATGTTTGTTTGATACTGGAGCCGATAACTGCTTTGTGTCATTTGAATTTGAGAAGCTTCTTAGACGTAAGCGCTCTTATCTTTCGACACCCTTCGAAGTAGAAATCGCTACCGGAAGAACCATTGCTGTCAATTCTGTGCTCCGTGATTGTACTCTCGAGCTCAACAATCATATATTTCCAATTAATCTCATTCCAATGCAGCTCGGAAGTTTCGATGTCATAGTAGGCATGGACTTTCTTCGTGAAAACCGTGCTGAAGTTGTGTGTTCCGATAAGATGATACGTTTTGTGCTAGCTAGTGGTGATATTTTATGTGTGTACGGTGAAACTACTGCGAAAGATCTCAAGCTCATGTCCTGTCTTCAAGCTCGCAAATATCTCCGCAAGGAATATCGAGCCTTCTTGGCCAACATTGTTGTAGCAGAGACGGACAAGAAAAAGAAAGTTGAAGTCAAGGATGTTCCTGTTGTCCGAGAATTTCCTCAGGTGTTCCCTGATGATCTTCCTGGATTACCTCCAAGTCGTGATATCGACTTTCGAATCGACCTTATTCCAGGAGCTAACCCAGTGGCCAAAGCTCCGTATCGACTCGCTCCATCTGAGATGCGAGAACTCTCAACCCAACTCCAGGAGTTACTTGAAAAAGGCTTCATTCGCCCGAGCACTTCTCCATGGGGCGCACCAGTCCTTTTCGTCAAAAAGAAGGACGGGTCGTTCCGAATGTGCATCGATTACCGGGAATTGAACAAGCTGACCATCAAGAACCGATACCCCTTACCAAGAATCGATGATCTGTTTGACCAATTACAAGGTGCTCAGTGTTTCTCCAAGATTGATCTACGTCAGGCTACCATCAGTTGCGGATTCAAGAGGAAGACATACCCAAAACCGCTTTTCGAACCCGATACGACCACTACGAATTTGTTGTCATGCCTTTTGGTTTGACCAACGCACCCGCGGTCTTTATGGATCTGATGAATCGCGTGTGTAAACCGTTCTTAGACCGTTTCGTCATTGTATTCATCGACGATGTCCTGATCTATTCCAGATCGAGGGCCGAACATGCGCAGCATTTGCGATTGGTTCTCGAGTTGCTTCAGGGAAACCAACTCTACGCCAAGTTCTCCAAGTGTGAGTTCTGGTTGGAGGAGGTTCAATTTCTGGGTCATATTGTGAATAGTCGGGGTATACACGTTGATCCTGCAAAGATTGAGGCAGTCAAGGGATGGGTTACGCCAAAGAATCCATCAGAAGTTCGTTCTTTTCTCGGATTAGCTGGTTACTATCGGCGATTCATTGAAGGATTCTCAAAGATTGCTGTACCACTTACCTCCCTTACTCATAAAGACAAGCCTTTTGTGTGGGGAACCGCACAGGAGACTGCTTTCCAAACCCTCAAACACATGCTGTGCCATGCACCAGTTCTTACACTGCCGGACGGAAGCGATGACTTCGTTGTCTATTGTGATGCCTCAAACCTTGGACTTGGCTGTGTTCTCATGCAACGAGACAAGGTTATAGCTTACGCATCTCGACAGCTCAAAATCCACGAGAAGAACTATACAACCCATGACCTCGAGCTAGGCGCAGTTGTCTTTGCCTTAAAGATTTGGCGACACTACCTGTATGGTACAAAGTGTACGATCTTCACCGATCACAAAAGCTTACAACATATCTTTAACCAGAGGGAACTCAATATGCGTCAACGCCGATGGGTAGAACTTCTCAACGATTACGACTGTGAGATCCGTTATCACCCAGGCAAGGCGAATGTAGTTGCAGACGCCCTCAGCAGAAAGAATTACGTGATAGGTGTTAGAAACATCCAGGCTCAGTATAACCTCGAAGCTCTCATCCGCGAAGCACAACACGCTTGCTTTAACGAGCGTACGTTGAAGAAAGAACGAATCTATCACGATGGAACTCAGCTCGTGAGCAAAGCCAACGGGATATTCTACTATCTGGACCGAATCTGGATCCCGAGGAGGACAGATTTGCGAAAGATCATCATGAACGAAGCCCACAAGTCCCGATATTCCATTCATCCCGGTGCGGACAAAATGTACCAGAACCTTCGCTACAAGTACTGGTGGCCTGGGATGAAAAGGGATATTGCTCTATATGTTGGTAGCTGTTTAACTTGTGCAAGAGTCAAGGCTGAACACCAAAGACCGTCAGGCTTACTCGAACAACCGCCGATACCCGTATGGAAGTGGGAAAGCATAGCTATGGATTTCATAACTAAGCTTCCGACCACGCCATCAGGTCACGACAGTATTTGGGTTATAGTCGACCGTCTAACCAAATCAGCCCACTTTTTGCCAATACGAGAAGACTATAAGGTGGCCAAGCTAGCCCAAATCTACACCGACGAGATCATTAAGAATCATGGTACGCCTCGAGACATCATTTCTGATCGCGATGCTCGGTTTACATCGAGATTGTGGGAAACTTTTCAAGCAGCTCTGGGTACGACGCTGAATTTGAGTACCGCATTCCACCCGCAAACCGACGGGCAGACGGAAAGAACGATTCGTACTATTGAAGACATGCTCCGTGCGTGTGTTATTGATTTTGGTGGTAGTTGGAGCAAACACCTACCATTGGTCGAATTTTCGTACAATAATAGCTATCACTCCAGCATCGAAATGGCACCTTTCGAAGCCTTGTATGGTAGGAGATGTCGCTCGCCTATTGTATGCACGAGGTCGGTCATTCACAATTGACTGGGCCCGAGATTCTGCAAGAAACGACTGACAAGATCCACCAGATAAGGGAAAATTTGGTGAAGGCCCGGGACAGACAAAAGATGTACGCCGATAAACGACGCAGGCCCCGCGAATTTGCAGTTGGCGACTACGTGCTCCTAAAGGTATCACCTTGGAAGGGAGTAGTCCGATTCGGCAAAAGAGGGAAACTTGCGCCTCGATTTGTTGGACCTTTTAAGATTCTGGAAAGGATCGGTAAAGTTGCCTACAAACTCGAATTACCGGAGGAACTCAGCAATGTCCACCCGACTTTCCATATTTCAAACCTTCGAAAATGCGTAGCCGACCACGACGCAATAATACCACTCGACGATCTTCAGGTCAATGAGACACTACACTTCGTGGAAAAGCCTGTCGAAATCATGGACCGACAGACCAAGCAACTCAGACGCTCTCGCATCCCTATTGTAAAAGTACGATGGGAAGGCAAACGAGGCGCGGAGTTCACTTGGGAACTCGAAAGTGACATGAAGGCCAAGTACCCGCAGTTGTTCAGATAGATCTGAAGCATCAAATTGGTAAAATCACACGGCGATGTACGGTTCTCGGCCTAATTTCGGGACGAAATTCCCTAAAGGAGGGGAGACTGTAACACCCCGTGTTTTCCAAAGTCAAAGTCAAAGTCAAGTGTTGACTGTTATTGGAATTAAAGATTAATAAGGATTAATTTCATTTTAGTTTCATTTTGATTTTCGTATTATTTGGAGTAAGTGTTGTATAATCAAACTAATCGACCGATAATCGAACTGTGAATCAATGAGCGACTGTGAATAATAGGAAGTAACAACGCAATAAAGCTAGTCAATCAATAATCAAGCTAATCAAATCAATCATCAAACTCAAGTGTGGTTAATTTTAATGCTTTTATACGTGTGTGTGTGCCTTATGTGTTACTTGTGCATGTTTACTTTTATGTTAAAGTGTGTGGTGAATCAATCAAATCAATCAAGACTCAAAGGTGAATCAAACTCAATCGAAATCGAATCCAAATCGTGGTGTAAGGATGCTTGTATGTTAGATATAGTAGTTGGAACTAAAAGTAATTTGATTAGGAATTCTATCATTCTCAAATCATCGTTCATCGAACTCGAAATATCAAAAATCGTCGCGAAACACTCAAAACTAGGCAAGCCGTTCGAACAGGGCAACCTGATCGAACAGGCTAGCCGATCGAACAAGGCAACCTGATCGAACAGGCTAGCCGATCGAACAGGCTGTTCGATCGGACAGCTGCTCGATCAGGGATGCTGTTCGATCAGCTGACCCTTTCCTCTTTTGGAAGCCTATAAATAGGGCTGTCTTTGTCAACCTTTCCACTTTTGGAAAAGCTCTGACCGACCAGCCTCTTCTTCTCACTAAATCTCAGATTTCTCTCAAACCGGTAAGTATTTCGCTCTAATCCTTGTACGTTTTTGTTCATTAATCGATTCTCCATCTTTCTATCTTTCAAAATCTGAATTTCATCCATGAAATCACCAAGATCTAGGTGTTCTTGAGTGATGTCATCATGGTGTTCTTGGTGTTCATCAAGAACTTCATGTTCTTGACTTCATTCAACCATGAATAAGCTAGATCTAACCGATTTCTACATAAGTAACCTAAAATCTTCCAAAGATCTTAACATTTCACGGTGGAAAAGGATTGGAAGATGGGTTTTCATCTATCTTTCAACTCTTTTACACTCAAAAAGGTGAAAACGAGACTTGAACCGATTTACAAATCAATCTAAACAAACACATGGTTCAAGATTCGGGTTCTACCGAGAGATATACCGATTTCGGGTTAAACGTTAAACTTAGGTTCCAAACCGTCTCTGACCGAGTTTGGGTGATTCCTGCTCGAGACAGTAGGCTAAGTGGGGACTTCAGTTCTGTGGTTCAACTCGTAGTCAAAATATCTCTAAAACATCAACAAACAACGGGAATAATCAAGTGTTAAGAGATAGGTTAACCGAATCGAGAAGCTGGCCGAACGGTTAGGCTGTTCGATCGAACAGCCCAACCGAACGACTATGCCAGCCGATCGACTAGGCTAACCGATCGACTAGCACTTAGTCCCACAAACTCATGAAGTGTAGTATTGACGAGGTACTGTTCGATCGACTACGCCACTCGATTGTAATCATTACTGCTCGGATCATGAGATACTATACTTCAAAACACTTAGACTTTTCAAAACATTGGAATGTCACCCGATCGAGCATGCCAGCCGATCGAGTGACATATTTGAAAACAATGAAGTGCTAGCCGATCGGTTGGGCTAACCGATCGAACAGCTGTTCGATCGGCCAACCTGAAAGGTAGTACAAACCATCATACACAAACACATCCTTCACATCAAAGGAAGAAATAATCCACTTGAAGGAACCAGCCGATCGAGCCAGCCGGCCGATCGAATGGATGTTCGAACGGACTTTCAAACCAATCGAACAGCCCACTCGATCAAACTGCTGTCCGATCGAATGGCCTACTCGATCCAAGTACATTGTTTACTTTTCCGCGTTACTCATCGTTGTGTTATCGAACTATTCAGGCTAACCTATTCTCAGTGCTCCCTTCAATCCACAACCAACCACTGTGAGTATACTCGATCCCTTTTTGCTTTCAGCACTTTTGGGTGTTACATACGTAATCTATCAAATTCACAAACAACACAAACTATTTGAACGCTAACCTACTTGCATGTATTACTTGTCTAAATGATTGCTGTTTATTATGTTTACACGTGGAGTGCTATCTACCTGCTTTAGCAACGTAGTACTATAGTTTGGACTCAGCACCCGTTCACACGGGGGTTGCTAAGGACAATTACTTGCATGGATTACGGTGGTAATCATGTATTGCGAACTGTCTCGGACAGTCAACTCGAAGTCGTTGGTATCGATGGTCCCATGTTGATAATTTACATGCATCGTTTGCCCTTGTGTACGTGCTTGGTTATGCGTAAACTATTCGAACTCTATATGCTATATCAAACTTGTGTACTCACCTTTACATTATATGTATTGACTTTTATTTTAACGTATGTGACAGGTGTTTAAGCTACTAGCGTGCTAGGGAAGCGAGGCAATAATAAGCTTCTAGGAGCCTGTGACCTTAGGACAGTGTCCACGTATCTGTTCCAGGGCCATAATTATCTGTAGATCTTGTACTGGCACCTGTAGTCAGTAAGATTTACGGATAGCCGTCTAGAGGTCTTAAAACAATATTTACATTCGGTCTGTAATAATTAAGAATTTGAGTTGTCGGAACAGTTCCCATATTGTTTAGTTGATTTCTGTGATAACTTGTTATTGTTTGGGACACGGTATGGGACGTGTTATATAACTGAATTATATGATAGTTGTTGTGGAAACATCTGAACAATCTGTTTCGCTCAGTGCCGCGCCCCGATGATTCCGCCATCGGTTGGGGTGTGACACTGAGGCTCGGTCTGGGAGACTGAGGCTCGGTTTGGGAGGCCGAGGCTCGATCTAATGGATCGAGGTAGTTGTCTAGTGGGACTAGGGAGTCAGTCTGGGAGGCTGGGAGAATTTGCTAGTGGGACTAGGAAGTCAGTCTGGGAGGCTGGGAGAGTTTGCTAGTGGGACTAGGGAGTCAGTCTGGGAGGCTGGGAGAATTTGCTAGTGGGACTAGGGAGTCAGTCTGGGAGACTGGGAAAGTTGGCTAGTGGGACTAGGAAGGACAGTCTGGGAGGCTGGGAGGCTAGTGGGACTAGGAGGATTATGTGATTATTATTTGGTAACTTATGTGATTACCTGATTTACTGATTATTTGTGCATACTTGTGGTTGTGTTACAGACACATGGATACATCAGGCACCGGAGACTCAGATACCACTGGACCTCTACCCATAGTGTCGGATGACATTGTGTCATCAGAGCATGAGGTGCATACCTCAGACTATACGAGCACGGACGATGATGACTTCCAGCCGTTCGCTCTACCCGACGGCGCTGATGAGCATACTGATGACTCCTTGCCCTTCGCTCTACCCGAGGGTGCCTATGAGCCTATTGATGGCGATCCCGCTGAGTATCTTCCCCTTGTTGTGATTCCAGCTCCCATACCTCTTGCTTCTTATCCAGCACACGAGCTATTACCAGACGCCGAGGCTGACGGCGACATTGATCTCTACGAGGATGAGCCTTTTGAGGACGAGGTTCCTGATGCAGCCCCTTTACCCGCTGGCGGTCTCTTGATGATCGCTGGTGCCCCAGCTGGAGACTCGCCCGTCCACTCACCAGTCCCAGACTCTTTTGAGTCTGTGGCATCTGTACCGTCTCACGAGGTGAGCACGCAGCATTTTGTTCATGACTCGGACCCCGATCAGGCATCTTCTGCCGCCCCCATTCCGAGCTTTGTGTTCGAGCACGACGACATTGAGGATTCGGATCCCGTTTTTCCTCCAGGATTTGATCCTGACCGCGATATTGAGTATATTCCTATGGACCAGCATATGGAGGACCCTGTTGATCCCGTTGATCCTATCGATCCCTTTGACCCAGAGATTGATTTTGACATGGCTTTTGATGACCCGGAGCCTGCCGTAGCCCCAGAGCAGGCAGCTGCTTTCGATCCTGTGCATGAGCATGACTTGGTACATGCCGACGTACCTGTTGAGCCCATTTTGGCTGACCCGCCAGTTGGCGATCTTCCTATTGATGATGTCCCTTTGTTAGTTGCTGATCATGCTGTTGATCCTTTTGTTGACCCACCTTTGATTGCTGACGTCCCTGTTGACCATCATATTGATCATGTTGATCCTGTCATTGCTCCTTTTGATCCTGTACCCATTGAGCCTGAGCACGCTCTATTTGCAGAGCATATGGATCCACCCGATGAGGAGGCTCAGCACGGTTGGATACCGGCTGACGAGGATGTTCCACCGCTTCCACCACATCACACTGATGCACATCATACTGATTTTTCATTTCAGATCCCACCGTTTGTACCTCCAGCAGGGCCTGGAGAGGGCTCTTCAGCCCACCCTTTTGGTCACATACCGATGCCTATGCCTTTCATGCCTCAGATGACACCTGTTCCATCTTCTGTTCATGTAGCACCATTCGATCCCACCAGCACGCCACTGCTTTGGTCATCTTCCTCACCGATGCCACCCACTGATCCATATCATCCATTCCATATGGGACATACCATAGAGGACGTCTTGATGTCCTTTGTCCATCAGCATGATTCCCATACACAGCGACTCCAGGAGCTTGAGAGAGCTCAGCTATCACTAGGCCCATACCATGGACAGACATCCTCATCTTTTCAGCCTTTTCGATCATTACCCCCGGACCTTGCTGCCCGACTTTCGACTATGGAGCAGCAGATCGCTTCTGTTATTCGCACTCAGCAGGCGATGGAGGAGGACTGGCTTCATTTACGCCGCTTACTCTACACTCACTTTCCCCCTCCTCCACCCCCATCCGCATAGAGCTCATTGGAGCCATAGTGGTAGACGTGGGTGAGACGACCGCGATTGTGACTGCACAGCCTTTTGGAGACCATCTGACGATACTGATTTTTGTTGATATTTGTTGATGTACTGGATGTATGTGACACTGATGTGATATTGTTTTTGACAGGGGTGATGTAGCCCCTATTTGATTTGTGATTGTATGATACAGTGACGTACTGATACCCTTACCACATTATGGTCTCGATATATATAACAATCGCCGTATTCTCACCATATCTGATTCACTTGATTGCTTATTTATGTTTTGTGACATGGGATGTTGTATGTATGATATTTACAACATGGGATGTTGGGACATGGGATGTTGTGTGTATGATATTTGTGACATGGGATGTTGGGACATGGGATGTTGTGTGTGATATATTGATAACATGAGATGTTATATGCTATTACTATTACTATATACGTATGTTTATTATGGCCTAAACGACGTACACATCTTTAGAAGATGGCACCAAGACGTCAACCGCAGCCGATGCCCACTACTCATGAAGAACTACAGCAAGTTATCGCTAACGCCATTGCTCAATATGCTGCCTCGCAAGGAGGACCAAGCGGAAGTAGCTCGAACATTAACGGCAACCAAAATCCTCCTCATGGTAACCCTAAGTTATTAAGACATACCATGGCCTAAATGGATTCCTTTAGCAGATGCTAATGCCGTTCCTATGATGTAATGTATGTGCAGGGTGCACCTACAAACAATTCTTGGACTGTAAGCCCATAAACTTCGACGGCACAGGTGGTGCTGTTGCTTTCGTCCGCTGGGCAGAGAAGACCGAGTCCGTACTTCGCATGAGCAAGTGCGCATTGGATCAGCAAGTCACCTACATCTCAGGGCTATTTGTGGATGGAGCCCTATCCTGGTGGAATCTACAGGTTCAGACCCTTGGCGAAGCCGCAGCTTACGCACTGACCTGGACAAAGTTGAAAGAGCTTATGCGCAAGAAGTACTGTTCTCGCGCGGAAATCCAGAGGTTAGAGACCGAATTCTGGCACCTGAAGATGGAAGGTTCCAAGATAGCTGAGTATGTTCAGAGGTTCCACGATTTGTCGCATGTGGTACCCTATATGGTTACGCCCGAGTTCAAAAGGATTGAACGCTTCATCTGGGGATTGGCTCCTCAGATAATCAGCATGGTGACTTCTTCCAAACATGCAACCATCACAGAAGCCATTGATCTGAGTGTGGCTCTCACCGAAGAGGCGATTCGGTTGAACAAGTTTGATGAGATTGAGCCCAAGAAGAAGGAGACTCATGTGGAGTCATCTGGTGGTAATAAGCGAAAGTTTTCGAGTTTCAAGCAAAGCACCGGGATGGTGGTTAAGAAGGGAGAATCGAATGCGCCAGCTCAAGATTCAGCTGGTGGTAGAAAGAAAGGGAAGGGATACATGGGTGCACACCCCAAGTGCAACTCATGCCAAAAACATCACTCTGGTCGTTGCAGCCTGAGGGTTTGTGAATCATGTGGGAAGACTGGTCATACGAAGGATTTTTGTTGGGCTAATGCTGGCCGGGGAGGCCAAGGAGGAAATGGGAATAGGAATAACCGTGGTGGTAATGGGAACCGCCCACAAGGTAACCAGGGAGGTGATAGGAACCGTGCCAATAATGCTAACCAAGCAGGCACCATGAATCGGAACCAGGGAAACCATCAAGCTGGAAACAATGGTGGAAACGGGCAGAGGCCCGGATGTTTCAATTGTGGAGATCAAGGGCATTACAAGAGGAATTGCCCAGAATTAAACCAGGCACGCGGAAGAGTGTTTAACATGGGAGCCAGGGAAGCGCGCCAGGATCCCAATGTTGTCACTGGTACGTTCCCTGTAAACCAACGCTATGCATCCGTTTTGTTTGATACTGGTGCCGATTATAGCTTCGTATCGCTAGAATTTAGAAACATGCTTGGTTTAGCCGCTAGTAAGTTAGATATTCCATACTCGATCGAATTAGCGAATGGGAAGTTAGTAGAAGCTAACGAGGTGATTCGAGGTTGCGTAATCGAATTGGGAGAGCGTGAGTTCGCTCTAGATCTACTACCCATCCAGTTGGGAAGCTTCGACGTGGTAGTAGAGATGGATTGGTTATCGAGTAACAAGGCAGAGATAGTTTTTGTCACGAGAAGATTGTTCGTATCCCGACCGATGATGGTGAGACCATTGTTGTTCATGGGGAGAAGCGTGAGACGCCGTTAAGGATGATTAGCTGCCTGAAAGCAAGGAAGTGTTTGCAGAAAGGATGTGTTGCTTTTCTAGCACACATTGTGGATAAGAAGGCTGCTGAGCCGAAGATCGAAGACATCCCTGTCGTGAGGGAATACCCAGAAGTCTTTCCAGAAGACTTGCCTGGCTTGCCACCTCAAAGGCAAGTGGAGTTTCGCATCGACTTAGTTCCAGGCGCCGCGCCTGTGGCTAAGGCACCCTACAGACTTGCTCCGTCTGAGATGCAAGAACTGTCGACACAACTTCAAGAGTTGTTAGACAAGGGTTTTATCCGACCAAGCTTCTCGCCTTGGGGAGCTCCAGTTTTGTTTGTGAAGAAGAAGGACGGTAGTTTCCGTATGTGTATCGACTACAGAGAGTTGAACAAGCTGACAATCAAGAATAGGAATCCCCTGCGAAGAATCGATGATCTGTTCGACCAGCTTCAAGGTTCAAGCTTTTATTCAAAGATCGATCTTCGATCTGGATACCATCAGCTACGGATACAGGAGGAAAGTATTCCGAAGACAGCTTTCAGAACTCGATATGGACACTACGAGTTTCTGGTTATGCCGTTTGGTTTGACAAACGCACCTGCAGTGTTCATGGATTTGATGAACCGAGTCTGTAAGCCATACTTGGATAAGTTCGTGATCGTATTCATCGATGACATCTTGATTTACTCGAAGACAAAGGCTGAGCATGAGCAGCATCTTAGAGCCATTCTGGAGCTGCTAAAGAAGGAACAATTGTACGCCAAGTTCTCTAAGTGTGAGTTTTGGCTACGTGAGGTGCAATTCCTTGGGCACGTGGTGAATGGAGATGGAATCCACGTGGATCCCACCAAGATCGAGGCGATCAAAGACTGGGATACGCCAAAAACGCCAACCGAGATTCGGCAATTCTTGGGTTTGGCTGGCTATTATCGAAGGTTCATCGAGAACTTTTCTAAGATCGCTCAACCGTTAACGCTCCTCACGCAAAAAGATAAGAAGTTTGATTGGGGAATCAAACAGGATGAAGCGTTTCAGATATTGAAAGATAAGCTTTGTAACGCGCCGATCTTAGCTCTACCGGAAGGTACTGATGATTTCGTGGTATACTGCGACGCATCACGTCACGGATTGGGTTGTGTGTTGATGCAACGTCAAAAGGTTATTGCCTATGCGTCACGCCAACTGAAAGTGCACGAAAAGAACTATACCACGCATGATTTGGAGCTAGGCGCAGTGGTTTTTGCCTTGAAGATCTGGAGACACTACCTTTACGGTACAAAGTGTACGATCTTTACAGATCACAAGAGCCTCCAGCATATATTCAACCAGAAGGAGTTGAACATGAGGCAAAGACGATGGGTCGAGTTGTTGAACGATTACGACTGCGAGATCAAGTATCATCCAGGGAAGGCGAATGTGGTCGCTGATGCCCTAAGTCGTAAAGAGAGGATCAAGCCCATAAGGGTTAGGGCTATGGAAATGATAATTCAAACCGACCTTTCCTCACGCGTTCGTGCAGCACAGAAGGAAGCTCTCAAGGAGGGAAACCTTGAGGCAGAGTATCTCCGTGGGATGGAGAAGATTTTGGTGCCAAACAGGGAAGGAACGTTGCGTTTTGAGAAAAGGATTTGGGTTCCTCTGTTTGGTGGTTTAAGAGAGGTTATCTTTGATGAAGCTCACAAGTCGCGGTACTCTATCCACCCTGGAGCGGATAAGATGTACGAGGATCTTAAAGATTATTACTGGTGGCCTAGGATGAAAGGCGATGTTGCTATTTACGTGAGCAAATGTTTAACTTGCGCCAAAGTTAAGGCGGAATACCAGAAGCCTTCGGGACTTCTGCAGCAACCAAAAATTCCCCAGTGGAAGTGGGAAGAAATCTCCATGGATTTTATTAGCCAAAAGGCCATGACACTATCTGGGTGATAGTGGATCGCTTAACAAAGTCAGCACACTTCTTGCCTATCCGCGAGAAGGATCATACAAGCAAATTGGCTGAAATCTACATGAGAGAGATTGTTACACGCCATGGAGTACCTCTCTCGATTATTTCTGATAGAGATGGGAGGTTCGTATCGAGGATATGGCAATCCTTCCAGGAAGCTTTTGGCTCAAAGCTGAATCTGAGCACTGCTTTTCACCCGCAGACCGACGGTCAAAGTGAGCGGACGATTCAGACGTTGGAGGACATGCTGAGAGCATGTGTGATGGATTTAGGCGGTAGCTGGGATAAGCACTTACCCCTGGTTGAATTTTCATACAACAACAGCTACCACACCAGTATTGGTGCCGCGCCATTCGAAGCGTTATATGGGCGCAAGTGCAGGTCGCCGCTTTGTTGGTCTGACGCAGGCGATAGACAATTGGTAGGTCCCGATGTAGTTCAGGAAACTACAGATAAGATTGCGCAAATCCGAGATCGCATTAGTGCGGCTCGTGACCGTCAGAAGACCTACGCAGATCTGAAAAGGAAACCTCAAGAGTTTGAGGTTGGGGATATGGTTTTGTTGAAAGTATCACCCTGGAAGGGTGTAGCACGCTTTGGGAAACGTGGGAAGTTGAATCCGCGCTACATTGGTCCTTTCAAGGTTTTGGAAAGAATTGGGACCGTAGCATACAAGTTGGATCTACCTGCCGAACTGAATAATGTTCACGATACATTTCATGTATCCAATCTGAAGAGAAGTCCAACTCAAGTTAACGTTACCATTCCTACCGACGAAATTCATATTGATGAAACGCTCCACTTCGTTGAAGAACCTGTCGAGGTCACGGATTGGAAAGTTAACACGACCCGCCGGAGCAGTGTCAAGCTCGTCAAAGTTCGCTGGAATGCTAGACATGGTCCTGAGTTCACCTGGGAGCGTGAAGACCGGATGAAAGAGAAATACCCCCACTTATTTCCTGAGAACCCTGCTTCTACAAGCAGAATTTAAAATTTCGGGACGAAATTTATTTAACGGGGGGAGAATGTGACAACCCTCACTAAACCAGGTATCCGTACGACTTAATTAACTAATAATTGTTGCCTAATTACTGTGCTTAACTGAGATTTCTGATAAACTGCTACTTGATTGTTGATACTTGTACATATCTGCATCATACCTTGATTTTTCCGTCACTACATTATTTACTTACTGAACTCTAGTGACAAACATGATGCACAGAAGCACAGTAGCATTTGAACGGATAACCTAGTGAACATGCTGATATAGCCAGCATCAGGCAGACACTGCCTCTAAAGGCCTGAATGAGCCAGAAATATTTTACTACACCCATAGTGTGTGTAGAGATACAAGGGTTGTATAATTGCGTCTCTAGGAATAAGATACAGAGATTGGATGTGCCTAAAACGTACTCTAAGCACAAAACACAGCACTTTTATCAACACACTAGCTTCTAGCTAATTAATAAAGTGCCAAAACATGAGGAAATATTCCTGACACTTTGCAGAATAAATTGTGTCGCTAAAAATATTATTTACGACGCTTAAAGGATTACTTAAGCACTTTAACGGATTACTATCCAACCGAACAACCGGACTATACCCGGAACATAAAAATATTGCCAAAAATATTATTAGTCTTTTTCTGAGCCAGTTAGGGTCCCTGATTACCCTAACACCCGCTTTATAACGCGTCTAACAACTAACGGGGTTAATCTCTAAAAGTAACCAACTTAACGTAACTGAACTCTAACTGAACAATCGAGATCCAACCGGGTACCCCCCCCCCCTTTTAGGCCGGTTCCATTCTAATGGAACAAAGGTACAAACTTTTGATTATTTAATTAGATTACGTGGATATCTAGACGACATATAACCGTTGGACGAAGGAGCATGATTTTTCTATAAATACCACACACACACATTTAGAGAATTCACACACACATTTCACTAAACTCTCTCTCCCTCTTGCTCTCTCCCTCTCGGCCGAAACTACCCACACACACACCTCCATTTTCGAGTTCTTGTCTTGCCATTCCAAGCTTACACAAGTGTCGGGGATCACGTACGAGGAAGCTTGAAGCAAGCGGAAGTTGAAGGACCACGTTCATTTGCTTTTATCCATGCCATTTTCGCCAAAGATCTTCCCTAGCCCCGAGCTAGAGGTATAACATTTAAAACTTGTTCTTGATCGTATCTAAAGTGGTTAAAAGGATTTTTAACGGTTAAAAGTCGGTAACCCATCTTTTGAATCTAAAAAGTCTACTAAAACTCGAATATTGTTGGTTAAAAGCATATAACGCGTGTAAAAGTCGTAGTATTCGAATATGTTGGTTGTAGAGACCCGATCTACGATGTGGTGGCTCTTATCATCGTTTAACCCGACTTTGTTAAGATCCCGAATCTTGACATACACTTGTTTCTTTTGTACAAGGGTTAAAAGGTGAAACTCCACCACACGGGAAACATGAACTTGTGTAAAAGTATTTTGACTTGTAAAATAGTATTTAAAACGAGCCGATCTACGTATGTACAAGTGGTACATTCGTAGAACCAAGTGTCGAGAAAATCATGTTTTATATAAGTTGGATAACATGCTAACAAAGATGATTTTTATAAACTACAAGTGTATAAACACTTGTGAAACGAAAGATCCGACAAAATAACAATTTTTATAAAAGTTGTCGGGAAGTTGTAAAGGATGATTTGTTCTAAAAACAGGGTTTTTACAAGACTAAACTATTATATACATAGATCCACTAAATATAACGAGATCTACACGATAGTTTTAGAAAAACTACAAGTTCATGTAATAATGCGATTTTACATACTAGTCTACAAGTTTGAAGTGTTGAAACTTGTTTAATGTGTTGGAAATTGATTGGTTGATTTAAAGAAGTATTGGAATGATTTTGTAAAAGAAAATGATACGCTTGATAGCGTGGCCACCTCCAGTTACAGGGGAAACTCTGGCGAAATTTTCTAAAATCTAACACTTAGAATTATTTACAAGTGTTAGACTACTTTTGACATATTTTCAAATATATTTCGCCATGACTTTATTTACAAATATTCGGAGGTGGGGTTTTCACAAAAATAAACGTGATAAATATTTATTCGATAAATATATTTTTCACAACACTGTTTATGATTATTTTGTGAAAATGTATAAATATTATTTTTAGAGTAAAAATAATATTTACTAACTTTGTCGAACCCAAAATAATACCAACGCCTTCACGACAAACATATAAGTTACAACGGTAATTACTATTACCACTAAATCGCCAAAACGTAACTTACACTTTATACGGAAATATTCACGAATGCGGATATTGTCAACGTATTATTTTGGAAAGTATTATGTGAAGAGAAAATATATATTTTTGAGAAAAATAATTATATTTTGGGAATGAGAAATAAAATATATTAAGTGAGACTTAATATTATAAACACGCATGTATTAATTCCCCCATCCTTGGGAAGGAGATTTTCTACCAAGTATATACACGGAACGGTTGTCTAACCGTTTCCCGAAAAATTAAACTATAAAGCTAAGGCACGGCCATCCGTCTAATAGAATTAGCACATGTAGGTCGTTGCACAGCAGTTGGATATTTGGATTACTTGGTGTTGTGACGCACTCACTGTGAGTTCATGTCCCCCTTTTCTCTTAACTGTTTTCAGTTTTATAAACTGCGGGGGTGAAATACATGTTACTATGATTATGAATACTTGATACATGGTATGGTTAGCGTAAGGAGGGTTACTACTTAGATCATGTGAGTGGGTAGGCGCAACTTGAGGCCATTAATCCTCGTAGTAGGACCGAGGGACAGGAGCGGTAGATCTATCTGGGTGTAGCGAGCCCAGCCCCAGGTCCAGCTGAACGGACCTCGGGGTGACTTAGTGCCCGACGCATAAATCCGCTAGGTTTGAGTCATCCCTACTTGCACTTCACACATATCAATGGCCTTGCAAACCATTGGTGATCTCTTTTTTCCTTATTTGCTACATACCAGGTTTTTGATAAAGATAAAGGTTTATATACTCACTTTCGCATGAACTCGCTCAACATTATTGTTGATTTTTCAACTTACATGTATTTCAGGAAATTAACGATCTGGCGCGGTATGGCTTGTTTTCCGCTGCATTAGGCCCGAGGTCATCCAGGGTTCGAGACTTGTGACTCTTTCCTGGACAAGTCACAGTCCCTGAACCATGTTTACTTTAAGTTTGCATTTGTAATGTTTAGACAAGTTATGGTTGTTGGGTGTTAACCCGCTAAGACAATGTTTAATATTTTTATTATCAATGGATGATCTTGCATGTTTTAATTCATATAGCTTTGTTATGATTAAGCTATGGTATTAAGAAGTCACACCAAATTAACCACGCTTCCGCAAAGCCAGGGTGTGACAGCTTGTGCCTTGTGCGCCTAAATCAATTTTTATAAACTCTTTTCAAATGAGTCGGTTAATTGTATTTGCCAGTGAAAACTGACGTATTTTCCAAAGACTAAGGGACACGTACCTCACGAAATTAGGCTGGAGCTACTTGGTGTCAAATAAGAGGATCTTGCAAATCCTTAGATGCCTGGAGTCTGTTATTTCAATTTCTTGTATTTTGTTTTATGATCCGCCTGTGGATCTCTATTACAACCAAGTCTGTATATTCTTTTATTTGGGCACTCGGACACTATGGTTTGTAATAGTATTTAAATACCAAGCCTTCCGCTGTGCTGCTATATTGTGTGTTTGACTATGATGATATCAACTACGTCACGATACTCCCCACCGGGCCCACTAGTAATACGTGGAAATATCGGAGTGTGACAGGTTGGTATCAGAGCCAACATTGAGTAAATTAAACACTAACCTTTTGTGTTTAATCTCAATGACACAATAAGCACATTCCTTAGACTTCCGAGTCTAGGCAAATGACCTAGGATTATTCTTAATTTTCCTTTTGTCGTTTATGTTTTGCTTTACTTGTTTTGACATGTTTACTAATTACTGATGTAGTTACATGTACATTTATCGTTGATTCGCTTCGTGCATGTGCATTATTTGATACAAGTGCGAATAAATCATTTGTTCACATGAATTTATTTTACACTCTTCGTTTATTGTGTCGAAATTACCTACACCCTTAGAAGTAGAGGTAGGTGATAATAAAAGTTTTCTTATTTGTGATATATACCGAGGTTGCAAAATTGATATTGAAGTCGATGAATACCCGATTGATTTGATACCTATGACGATGGGATAATTTCGTGTAGTAGTGGGAATGGACTGAGTGTCCTGCCACCATGCCGATGTAATATGTTAAGGCAAGGTGATACAACTGACATCACCAAATGGAGAGTATGTCGCTATATATGGAAAAATGAATTGCATGCTCGATGATGGAGGCTAGTAAGCTTATTCAACCTGGGTGCAAGGCGGTAGGTGGGTGGTGGCAGGTGATGAAGTATGGTGGTGGTGCTAGTGGCGTTAGGTGGTGGTGTGGTTGGGGGTTTTCCTTGGAGAGAGTAAGGATGAGCTCGGTACCAGTACCGGTATCGAAAATCGTCAAATACGGGTACCGGTATTGGTACTGAAAGTGTTCGGTACGGTACCAGTACTGGGATGATACCTGTATTTGTATGTAATATTCGGTAAAATACTAGTACCGCAAATGCCAAAAAGTGAGTACCGATTCTGTATCAAAGCTATTTTAGTACGGGAAATTTGGTACCAGAACCCGTATGATACCAGTATCCTTTAGAAAGAGTGTTTGTGTTTACAGAGGTGTATTTTTTAATTATGTGGGTGTATATATATATATATGTTTTGATTATTAAAATGGTTTTTTTATATATAGGTAAACATACTATATTTCTACGGGGTAGAGGTAAGGCTGTCTACATCTTACCCTCCTCAGACCCTACCTTAGCTTTGCTATTGGTGAGATTTACTGAGTATGATGATGATGATGATATATAGGTAAACATACCAATTTGCCCTACACTTAACAATTAAAATTAACGAGGTTAGGGTCAAATGATGTAACGTGCGAGATTTGTATATATAAAATACAAAATTAATCAATTTAAAAAGTAAATTACACCGACTGAAATTTAATATAAAGATAAAAGAAGAAAAGATGTGATTTACTCTAACATTTGTATTTGGCCACATGTATGCATGAAATTTCCTGAAATTAACTCTATAACATTTACCAACTGCGGTGAACAGTGCTTCTTAGTTTCTTTTTTCTTCCTACACCTGCCTGGCAGTTGGTAATTGGGCATTTTGGACGGTGATTTTTTTACATCGTTGGGTAAGAAAACTACAGCTTTGCCCTTGATTCCAAACCAACCACCGTCACCGGAGACGTCATAAGTTAACGTTGATTGCCGAAAAATGTAAACTTGACTTAAACGAGCTAGAGGTTTTGGTGTTGTACTTTAAAGATGCCGATCCACATCAAAATAAGACATGCAAGGTCAGATCGGGTCGTCGGAGGTTCGCCGGAAACCTAGCTTGGCCGGCCGGATCTAGGGTTCAACTACCTTTTTATCTTCTTTTTATTTTGAACTTTGAAGATGATTAGAAACCCAGAAAAAGATCTAAGATCCAGATGAAAATCAAGACATACAGCAGAGGTCGAAAACACCAAAGAAAGATTTAACTTTTGGATGTCGTTCCAGAAGAAAATCAAGAAGAACAACCACCTCCGACCATTTAACGGGCTCAACTATTTGGGTGATTTTACAGGCCAAGAGGTAGCACCAGCCACGGGCTGTAATATGTTGTCGTTATGGTGTAGTGGCTGGCGGATGGATAGAAGATGGTGTGGTGATGGTTTGAGATGGGGGTGGGATAGAGCTGCGGTGGCTATGGCGATGAAGTTGTGAGAAAATGAGAGGGATATTTATCTTTGGGCTTTGTGGTTTGCGTTAATAGAGGTGATAAATGTAAAAAAAAAGTAATTAAAAGCATTAACAGTTAACATGATATACTAAGAGGATTGCCATGTGTTGGTTTAAATTTTAAAACAAAGAGATAATTTGTAATAATTTGGTATGTGAATGAATTCTATATTCTTTTTTATTAGAGTTTAATGCCTGGATAGTCCCCGTGGTTTGAACTTTTTTTGTTTTATCTTTTCTGACAAACCGTGTTAATTCTGACCGAATAACATTTAGCATCGATATTATCGAAACCAACATTTATTTTATGGTTTTCCGATCAATGTAGAACATGTGCCGATATTCATTTAGACATTTTATGACTTTATTTTTTGGTTTCTTTTTTCGGGTGTTATAGTGAGTATCGGTACCATAATAAGGCATAACAATGCTAATCGAATTCCTCTTTCGGCTGTTACATAAAGTGTCGGTATCATAGTAACTGAATTGATACCAATAGAAAACCCGCTACGTAGCGCGGGTTATCCTTCTAGTTTAATATAAAAATAAAGAATAAAAGATGTGATTTACTATAAAATTTGTATTTGGTGACATAATTTTCCTATAAATTTCAATTTATACATTGGGTCAAAACTCGTGCGTGCATTGTCCAATGTCTTAATTTCTCCCAGTAGAGACGTTGTTGACTGCTCCTTGGAAGTTATCCAAAATTTTATACTACGACCAAGATTCTTCATAATTTGGTTGACCAAGGCGTGTAGCAATTTTCTACATATTCTTTACTATAATAACATGCAAGTTCTAAACTCAACAAATGCTATATATATTTTTTTAATTAAACCCCTAATGGCCTAATAACATATTTATAAAATCATGTAAGTTCTCCCGATCGATCAATTGGGGTTACTGAATTAAATACATATAACAATATGTTTCAAATGTACATGTAATGCAAACAGGTAATGTTTCATTACCAAGACGTGTAGCAATTTTCTACATATTCTTTGTTATAATATATATAGCCTAAAAACATAGATTCATGCAAAATTTATAAAATAAAACAATGTATTTGAATCATTCGTTGATTTTAATCTAAATGATAAAACTTTATAATTATCCCCTTTGTAAAAAAAGGTATTTGGTGTTACAACATGTGTTACGTATGTAACATGCGATGTATAATAAAAAAAAATGGGTTGATATGTAATATTTGTAACACAAACTTCCTATCGGCACCTTTTTTATTTTTGTATTTTTAGTGATGAAATTTTAGATTTAAAGCTACCTTGAAAAAAATGAAAAAAAAATTGTTACATAGCTTTTTTTTAGATTTTCTTATCTCAAGTGAGTTTGCTAATTACCCCTTCCAATATATACATGTTTGTTTGTTTGTTTCTACAAAAGACTTGTATTTCTAACGATATGAAGGTGTGTAGTAAAAAAGTACCTTTCAAAGTGACTGATAATTTCAGTCTCATGATAAACAATGTGGATTTAAGAAATATGTTTAAAGGGTATGTAAGTTAACCGCTTTAATGTGTGTGTATATGTATGTATATTTTTTCTATAATTACGTTTGTTGTAGAAAGGCACATGAGCCGAGGAGAGCATGAGTTCAACTAAGTTGGAATTTGGCTCGTTTAGTTAAAGATGGTTCAATCTTGGCTTGTTTCAAGCACTATGTCCTTATTAAATCCAATCCTTTAATAACGCATTTATTTTATATATCATCATAAGTTCATAACTATATATACAATCGGTGGCGAAGCTTGAATTTTTCGGTCGGGGGGGGGGGGGGGGAACGTATATACCCACAAATTTCTATACGAAAACTACATATATAACACTACTGAGCGAAAAATTCGGGGGGCGGGCGCCCCTCTCCGCCCCTCTTATCCTTCGCCCCTGTATACAGTATTTATAATGTATATATATATGTACATCGTATAAATTATTACGTACTTATATAAATAACAAACATGTTTAGACTCATAAACAGTGATAAACCTAATCAAGCTTGCTATATACAGTATATATCAAGTTCGAGATCAAAGTCATAAATTAAATTAGTTTTACTTTGGGCTCGGACTCATCAGATTCATGTTTTGAATACTTCAAACATGTTTGAGATTGATTGATATATGGAAAGCATTTTTTGAATTCGATTGTAATATATAGAGTTACACTAATGTTTGATTCAAATATACTGAAAAGATTTCATAATTGTAATGCATATAACAATCCTTTTCATAGTGAAGGATTGATGGATACTCCGGTTCACAACTACCCTCTTCTTTGTCACTATACTTGTAGGAAGGGCGAATTGAATGGCGTAAAATAGTCGTCCAATTTGAATTTCAAGTGATCATTCATTGTACCGAATTTTCTTTAGACGCGTCCCTAAAAATATTATTTTGTCTAATTCTCGATCATTCCATAACCAATTCAGCATACAAAAAATATATTGAGTTGACAAAATGTTAGTTTTTTATGGGTTGGCGTTGATGTTAATTATGTTGAAGTGAAAATTAGGTACGTATTATCATTTATTATATATTTTCCAAGTTAAAAAACAAAATAAAAAATATACCTACATACGATCCGATTTTATCATTTAAGCTTATATTTGGCGTCCTAAACATACACATGAGATATAGTTTTCTTTTTGAATTTTTTTCCCCATGTTTAGTTGCGAAATGCAAAAAAATCTATGTATTTACTCTAGTAGAGTAATTATAAGGTAATTATAATTACTCTACTAGTGTTATTTGCGCATTTATTTAAAAGATTTTGAGCCTAAAATACGTGTTTAATAAGATAAGAAAAAGATTCAAAAAAAGAAAAAAAATTCCCTCTTTCATTTCTTACGTTAAGTCAATTTGTATGTTAAGACTCATTTGTACCGGAACCTAACTCCATGTGTTTATCCAGTTATTTTGTATAATTTATGTTGTGTTTATGGGTTTGATTATGTTTTTGATGCGTGCGATCTGTTACTTGGTTTATACGTGTTTAATTGATTATATGCATGTTTATGTTTTTTTTTTGAACGACAAAATTCTTTTAAAGACTTTGCCTTTTCAAGAGACCATCGCCCCACTGGTTATATGCATGTTTATGTAGTTGCAATAATTGATTCCTAATGGGCAGCGATGGTACCTAAAAATAGCTAAAAATTCAACTAATAGAACTTAAAAATTAGTAACAATTACAACTAACTAGATAAAAAAACTTAGAGTAAATAAATTCTATAATATTATCATTATTATTATATATTATAAATTTGAAACAATTTGGTGCAATAAAGTTGGTATCTTCTGTTTAGAGTGTTGTATAATAGGTTTCATTGATTTTTTTTTTGTTATGAGTCATAACTAGGGACGCGTGGCTTAAACTTTTGAGAGCCGCGTCTCTCACTCTCATCTATTTTTAAACCTTTCTTCAACAATGGCCATTTTCCTCACCGGCACAGCGTTCCTGTTCTCTCCCAAGATGTTACAGAGAGAGACACGAGCCCCTCCGTCGAACCCAGCAAGCCTCAACGACAACGTCAGGTGACCGTCACTGTCACCATCACCTCAAATTCTTTGTAGTTTCTGCGTATCAGTACCACCGGGAGGTACGACGACACAAGGCGGCGTTCGAAGATGCTAACGGTGGCCCTTATTCTTAGCGGCGGTGGGTGATTTCTACACCTCCTGCATCACCCATTGATTCTGTTGTTCTCTTCCATCTATTTTTTCTAAACCCTATTTTTTATTTTGTAGGAACCGTGAACGAAGAGAATATCTTATGGTATTTTACAGTAACATTGAGGTTAATTGTTGTATTGTTAGATATTTGATTAACATTTGAGGTTAATTGTTGAATGCTATTTCGCAGAGAAAGAGGATTGGTTGACGGTCATTTGGTTAAAGGTTTGAAGTGGGTTTTGTTAATTGTTGATTTCGATATGTGTGGTGTTGTGATTGCTGATTTTTGGTTGTTAAGCCAGATTGGTGGAAAAATTGTTTGCGATTGAAAAGAAAGGGTTTTCAAACATATCATAGTTGGTGATTAGTGATTTTGTTCCTAAAATTTGGTCAAAATAGGGTAAATAGCAATTTTCTACAAGATATATTTTATAACTCTAACTCCAAAATGTTTCTACTGTATTGATTTCTTGTAGCTCAATTCGATGGCCCAATTCTTTTTTACAAAACAATATTTATTTATATACAAGACTATGACGTTTAGACGCCGTTGGACCAATCAGCAACTACATGCGAAGGGTTTGTGGAGCTTAGATTCAATGATTTTTTACTGCAAATTAGGTAGTTCATCCCTATATGTGACACCGTTTGATTTCGGTATCCTAGGTTCGAAGAGCGATGATTTGTATATAATTTGATTTGATAATCTATTGGCATCGACTATGAGTCAGTATACAGGACCACAACGAAAAAAAAAGATTAGAGCTAGATCCTTAAAGAACTTTCTGAATCTGAAGATACCCGAGATGACCCTAAAGAGTTTGGAGAGCTCAACAAAGCAACAAATGTTAGTAAAGTTTCTTATTATTTCTTATAAAATTTGTAGTTAATAAAGTAATCATGCTAAAGAAATGAAATTGATGATATCAATTTTTTGTTTTATGCAAGAAAGATGCAACATTCTTGAGGAGGACAACTGGCGACTTAGAGACGGATTTGTAAGGGGAATTCTGCCTGAAGATGATCTGGTATGTTTAATCTATGTACACAGTTTTTGAACTCAGAATATAGCAACTATTATATAAAGGACCGAATTGATTAACATATACAAGTAACTGGCATAAAAAGGTGAACATAATAGGTGTATTTTATCAGTTTTTATTAACATTGAAGACAATTGAATAGTGGAAAAATCAAGAATATGTAAACATATTTGAACTCAGAATATAGTAACTATAAAAAGAACCGAATTGTGAAAACATATGCAAGTAACTAGCATCAATGGTGTCACTACCTGCATAAAGGCCTTTTTCAACACTCTTTATTGAGGTGTAACTGAATACAACATTACTGGATTGTATTGTTCGATAGTTAGATGTTAATTATGACAGGCTGGTTTGGTTAGAGAGAAGGCATTTGGTATGACAAAAGATCGAATGCTTTATACGAGCATTGTGCAAATTCAAAGGTTGTAACCATATTTATTCGTGTAGGTAAGTTAACTAATTTTGTTTAGTGTAAACTAATTTTATGGAGACATTAATTACAATAACGATTATTTTTTAAACATGTTTTTGTGCGAAATCAGGTAACAAGATGATGATAGAGGAGACCAAACGCAGTATCCATGATGCATTGTGCGTTGCTAGAAATCTGATACGTAATAACTCAATTGTATATGGTGGGGGAGCTGCAGAAATTTCATGCTCAATTGCAGTTGAAGCTGCTGCTGATAAATATTCAGGAGTTGAACAGGTATCATTAATATTATTATAATCATGTTGCACTTGGCATTTTGATTTTGTGGGTCCAGTATATACTGAATTTGGTTTTCGTTGACGACAGTATGCGATCAGGGCATTTAAAGATGCTTTGGATTCTGCCCCCATGGCTCTTGCTGAGAATAGTGGTCTGCAACCCATTGAAACACTGTCTGCAGTCAAAGTCCAGCAAATTAAGGTATTTATCACTCTACTTTCTAGCATGAGGTGGCAAAATGGGCACAACGGGTAGGTTTTGACTGATGAATGCAATAACCTTGGCAGACTTTGATGCTCCGCCTCTTAATACCAATTATACGTTCAGTAGTTTCTCAAGGGTAGCTGCATGTCGCAAACTAATACAAAAATTATTATTTATACGTGTAATTTTGATTTTGTGATCATAATTTGTCCCAGTTGGCTTCTATCAACTATGATATGTCACTTACATGGCATGCCTCCCAAACATGATGGTCATGGCTCCTTTTGATGAGGTTGAGCTTTTTCATATGGTGGCAACTGCTGCCAGTCGACCTCACAAAACATCCCCTTTAAAAACCTAAATCACTCTCTTCTCTCTTCGACTGCAAATCCATTTATAACTAAATCTAATTAACTTGAAGCATGAGCGGAACAATAGCAACAGAGAAATGTTCATTAACTTGAATTTTGGCGTCGATTATTATCAAGGTTTGTTAAGTTATAAGTTATCCCCTATTTTGTATTATTTGTTTATCTTTAACTGTAATTTGGATTATAAGCCCCTGTATTGGAAACAATCGTGTAGGAACGTTGTTTATTTATGAAATTGATATATGTGTATTAGCCTCGCATTAATTGGTTGCAATTTGAAGCATGCTATCGAACCTGATTCTCATCTCGAGGCAGGAGATTTCGTGCCAAGTTAGGGTTCCGTCAAGTTTTCCGGTAAGTCTTCCTTCACCTGCATGTTCTATTCTTGGATACATCGGTGTTCCACCGGTTCTGATTTAGTGACAATTGTTACTTTGTTGAGTAGGAGACCCTTGGGGACACTACAGGTCGAAATAAATACAGGCAGGAATAAATCTGTGATGATTGATGTAGTGGTGATTGAGAACTGGTGGTGGGTTAGTGCAACGTTGATAGTAGGATTAATGGTAATGGAGTTGTAGTGGTGTAGATACTAGATATGGCTGTTAATGGTGTATAACAGTGGTGGTAATTGCCGGATAGGTGTATTAGTAGTGTCATCAGGTTCTCAGGATGAAGATTCGAGACTGTTAGGGAGTGCTCAGTCAAGTGTGGTCATCAAGTGTCAACCCGGTCAACATAGTCATTCAGTCACGAGTGGAGGTATAATCGAAACTGATAATTTAATAACATTAACTATATGACGTATTAAGTTGTAGATTACTTATTAGTTGTAACAACTCTCACTAAAATCAATACTTAGGATGATAATTAGTCAATAAGGAAACCATAATTAAGACACCCAAGTAATTCTGCACTAACCCTAAAATTTCCAGAACAATCAGAATCAGGATCAGGGCCCCTAAAACTCAGGGGGGGGGGTAAACCCTAGTTGGACGATTATCTTTAAAATTCGTTGTCTAAACAGAATTTCTTGAAAGTATTGACTCAGCAAGCCTAGTCCCACGCGTGGCAAACCTAGGACTTTTAGGTGTCCCTTACGGACCGTAAGGGATCAGGCTTACGGTCCGTAAGCTAGTCCAAAATCGAGTATAAATAGCAGAACATTGGCACTTGAATTCTGTTCTTATTTCGACAAAGAAATTCGTTGTGTACATAGAGTTATAGCACAATCAGTCCACAATTAAACACACACGATCACGAGGTGCTACCGCAATCAGGGTAATCACTCAATCGCTATTACGATTCATTTTCCGACTGATCAATATATCCAATGGATGTTTAAGTGCCGCCCACATAGGGTTATACTTTGTCGTTCGTCGTTAAATCGATGGATGTTTAAGTATTGCACTTTGTCGTTCGTTGTGAGAATTTGATCTCGTGAGTTATCGTAATTGCTGTATTGATTATTAACCCAGTTTTGTGTGCATGGTTATTTAAATTAGGTTAACAAGGCTAATCAGTAGGCTTATACACTGCTCGTTAAATCTGCAATGTGAGTCATTCTCTTTTTATCAACTGTTTTACAATACTCCAAACTATTTTCAAAAGTTATAATTATAGGGACTAAGTCATGGATATCTTGATTTATTGGTTAATGGGGTATTGTGCACATTACTATTTCTCCCAGTTAGGTTCATTGACCTACTAGGGAGGAACGTCACTATTAGAGTTCATTGACCTAATAGTGGTATGACCATCGTCACCATTGTGACTTGTCACCATTGTGACAGAAAGCCAGATAAAAATAAGATATGAACCATTGTAATCGCTCTTATGCTGTAATTTATAACTATGGGTCATTTCCTAAAACCTGAATGAACTCACTCAGTATTTCCCCGCTGACAAAACCTTTTTCAAACATGTTTCAGGTGATATGTTGTGAGCAAAGAACGAAAAGTGCCAAGAAGCACTACAAGCTTAGAAAAGTGGCTCAATGTAAATAAATAAAGGAACATGTTTTAAAAATAAAGATTTCCATGGAAATCACATTATTGTACTGGGTTTTATCCCTAAATTATGTAACGAGCAGTTTTAATACTAAAAGATCCTGTTTTAAAAAGACTTCCGCTGTCGCCTAAATTAAATACCGCAGGATTTCTGTCCCGCGGCTCCTGAAACGGGTAAAACCGGGTCGGGGGCCGTGACAGAAATAAGGTGGTATCAGAGCCACTTATCAAGCCACTGATTTAAGCCAATTAAGTATTTAGAAAATACTTAATTTTTATTAATTGTTATTTCATGATTAAGTGTTCTATTATCTGAATAATTGTGCACAGTATGGACAAATCTTTATATGTTAGCCAAGGTAGCAATTAATTCTTAAATAAATTTGACTCAAGTATTTGTACCTTTATTATCTACAGTCTAGAAGTTTTATTCGGGAAATCATAAGAATTACAACTAAAAACCTAATATGTTTTAAATTTTAGTTTTTTTGATAGTTAACCAATATGAAATAATATTTAAAAAGTTTTCCTGCAAAATTTTGTTATGAATTTTAACTTAATAATTATGTGTATTTTGCTAAACAGCATGAGTAACTTGTCTGAGGCCCTTCAGAATTTAAATCTCTATCCAGTAAGAGTAGAAGTTTCCAGAGATTTCAATAGGTATATACCAGACATAGAAGAACCTATAGAATTCAACGCTTTACCTCTCAAAAAACCCAAGAAAATAGAAATTGGGGAAGGTTCTAGGCAAATGGAAGAGTTACCATCTCAGGAAGAGCTAGATTTTACAATGGCAAACTATAATATTATTAATCCTGATAATGAAAATGTTTTTATTCATTCTTTTGAAACACAACTACCGATGAACTTAGAACCAGCTATTCCAAACCCTTCAATCCACTCGCAAATAGACGAATGGTTGACTAGTGAAATACAGTTACAAAACCATCCCTATAAACTTTTTCCTCAGTTCAATTCAGAACCTTTACTAAATCTACCAATAAGTAACGAGAATATGAATGAACTTCGCTTTGCTGAAGAACCAATGGATACTGGGAATAGAATCCAAGAGAATTGGGGGACAGATGAGAAGGAACGCCGTTACTAGAATATTATCTAACAAAGAATAGGAGATTATGGAACTATGGTTATGTAATAGTAATAGTAAAATCAGTATGTGTGAAATAAATAATAAAATGATTGTATATAAAAGTATGATATAATCAATAAAACCAATGAAATTTTAGAAAATTTACAAATCTTGTTTGTTTACGTGATTATGTGCAATTAAGTATAACCTTGGACTATTTCTTGTATACTAATTATTTATCTATAAAGTAGTTATCAGATGGAAAACGCTAATAACGAACCAGTTAACGAGATTAATCAATCTAAACACCAATCAGGGGATCAATATATGACAAGGCAGGATATAGAAAATATCGTTGCTCAAGGAATTGCCAACACTGTTCCAACAATGATTGCTCAAGGGATAGCCAACGCTATTCCAACAATCGTTGCTGCTGTTAAAAACCCAATAGAACCACAACAAATCATTCCTAGCAAATGTATTTCTGAAGACAATTTCAGTAACAGCGTAAACGAAGGCGATAATCGTGTTAATCATGATAATGAACCACGACAAGCTCCGCTCCCTAAGAAAATAAAAGTTGCAACGCCTGGTTGCACTTACAAAGAATTTCTTGCTTGTAAACCATCTGAGTTTGCAGGCAATGAAGGAGCGACTGCTGCACTACGTTGGTTAGAGAAAACTGAGGCAGTAATTGCCATAAGTAAATGTGCTCAGGATGATCAGGTCATGTATGCTCAAACCTGTTCAAAGAAGGGGCGCTAGAATGGTGGAACACAGTGCTACAAGCAAAAGGAAGAAGGGTGGCCTATGCGATGAATTGGGAAGAATTTAAGAGCTTGGTAGAAAGAAAATTCTGTCCCGAATATGAAAAGGAACAAATGACAAATAAGTTTCTAACCCACCGGATGGTAGATGTAGATTGTCGAAAGTATACTACGACATTTTTTGAGTATGCTCGAGTGGTACCAACCCTGGCTTCGCCAGAGTCGGTACTTATTTCTCGTTATATTTGGGGATTGATTGCTGAAATCCGTAATATCGTCAAGGCTGCGAAACCTCGCACAATTGATGATGCGGTAGATTTAGCCAATACTCTGATTGACGAACTAGTACGGACAAGAGAAGAAAATAGAAGAAAGGAAGTAGCCCAAAAGATTACCCAAGTATTCCATACGGGTAACCATAACAATTTCAATGAAGGAGGGAATGGGCAATCTTCCACTAGTCCATTTTGCAATTCTTGTAAAAGAAAGCATTTTGGAAGATGCAAGGGATATTGCAATTTTTGCAAAATTCCAGGGCATCAGGAGGAAGACTGCAGGAGGAAGAGATCTTCAGTCTGCTACAACTGTGGAGAAGCTGGACATCTTAGGCCAGATTGTCCAAAACTAAACAAACCATCTGACAATAACGCCAAACCTGCAGAAGGAGCAAAGAGGAATGTAAGAGCCTTTCAATTGACTGCTCAGGAAGCAGAACTCATTCCAGATGTGATAGCCGGTACGTTCTAGGTTTACAACGGTTACACAAAAGTATTATTTGACTCTGGTGCAAACCAAAATTTTATAAATACTTCATTCTGTCAAGATCTTAACTTACCTTTAACCAGCATTAGACAAATCTTTACCGTCGAAATGGCAAGCGGAAATACCCTCATCTATTTCAGTAAATCTCGAGGACGAGATTTTTTCTTAAGGTGGGGAGGATGTAACAACTCTCACTAAAATCAATACTTAGGATGATAATTAGTCAATAAGGAAACCATAATTAAGACACCCAAGTAATTCTGCACTAACCCTAAAATTTCCAGAACAATCAGAATCAGGATCAGGGCCCCTAAAACTCAGGGGGGGTAAACCCTAGTTGGACGATTATCTTTAAAATTCGTTGTCTAAACAGAATTTCTTGAAAGTATTGACTCAGCAAGCCTAGTCCCACGCGTGGCAAACCTAGGACTTTTAGGTGTCCCTTACGGACCGTAAGGGATCAGGCTTACGGTCCGTAAGCTAGTCCAAAATCGAGTATAAATAGCAGAACATTGGCACTTGAATTCTGTTCTTATTTCGACAAAGAAATTCGTTGTGTACATAGAGTTATAGCACAATCAGTCCACAATTAAACACACACGATCACGAGGTGCTGCCGCAATCAGGGTAATCACTCAATCGCTATTACGATTCATTTTCCGACTGATCAATATATCCAATGGATGTTTAAGTGCCGCCCACATAGGGTTATACTTTGTCGTTCGTCGTTAAATCGATGGATGTTTAAGTATTGCACTTTGTCGTTCGTTGTGAGAATTTGATCTCGTGAGTTATCGTAATTGCTGTATTGATTATTAACCCAGTTTTGTGTGCATGGTTATTTAAATTAGGTTAACAAGGCTAATCAGTAGGCTTATACACTGCTCGTTAAATCTGCAATGTGAGTCATTCTCTTTTTATCAACTGTTTTACGATACTCCAAACTATTTTCAAAAGTTATAATTACTGGGACTAAGTCATGGATATCTTGATTTATTGGTTAGTGGGGTATTGTGCACATTACTATTTCTCCCAGTTAGGTTCATTGACCTACTAGGGAGGAACGTCACTATTAGAGTTCATTGACCTAATAGTGGTATGACCATCGTCACCATTGTGACTTGTCACCATTGTGACAGAAAGCCAGATAAAAATAAGATATGAACCATTATAATCGCTCTTATGCTGTAATTTATAACTATGGGTCATGTCCTAAAACCTGAATGAACTCACTCAGTATTTCCCCGCTGACAAAACCTTTTTCAAACATGTTTCAGGTGATATGTTGTGAGCAAAGAACGAAAAGTGCCAAGAAGCACTACAAGCTTAGAAAAGTGGCTCAATGTAAATAAATAAATAAAGGAACATGTTTTAAAAATAAAGATTTCCATGGAAATCACATTATTGTAAATTACTGGGTTTTATCCCTAAATTATGTAACGAGCAGTTTTAATACTAAAAGATCCTGTTTTAAAAAGACTTCCGTTGTCGCCTAAATTAAATACCGCAGGATTTCTGTCCCGCGGCTCCTGAAACGGGTCAAACCGGGTCGGGGGCCGTGACATTAGTTATGTGTAACATGTGTGGGGCGAATGGGCGATGACGTGGCTGCAGAGGTGGTAGATCATCAGCAATGGGAATGTTCATCTGAACCAAACATCGGCCTATGTAATAGTACACGACTAATTGTCACACAACATCCACTCAGAATTATCGAAGCACAAAATATCACGGGAACCGCTGTGGTAACCATGTATATACATACTAGGCGGAATGTAACAAACAATTAGCTTCTACTTTATGTGAAACCGAACACCGCCGGCGGATACTTGTATTGTTTTTAATTTGTAAGCCCAGGCCGCAACGCGGCGGGGGGTTTTATCTAGTTAGAGTAAAAATATAAAATGTGAGTTACATGTTTGAAAATAATAAACGAACTTGAACTTTATATAAACAAGCAAAATAAAGGGTAAATTAATTTTTGCGTCCCTGTGTTTTAGTGGTTTTACCACTTGAGTCCAAAATCAAAATGTTTAATGCCCTGAGTCCCTATAGCCACTTTTCTTAACCATTTGAGTCCAAATTTTTAACACTGTTAGAATATTTTGGTTAACTATTGTTAAATGACTAAATTACCCCTAGTTATAAAAACTAATTTGTTATCTTTTTCTCCCTTCTCTCTCTCTCTGAATCTGCAACATTCACTGTTGTTGGTTTATTTAAGTTACACAATTAGCTTGTTATCTTGTACTTTGATAGATTCTGTTAGTTAACAGTTAGTTAGCCGTTAGGAAGTTAGTTTTCTGTTAAGCTAGACAGTTAAGTGTAAGTAATTAGGTTAAATATTGTTTTGGTTAATGAAAGAGATAATCTTCCCCAATTCATTCTCTTCTTCATTTCTTCAAAATCAACATGGTATCAGAGCAGGCTTCTCTCTGATTTCCGTTTCCGCAAACCCTAACTTTCATCACCAATCAATTTCGTTTCAATTCGTCTGATTTCTGTTCATTTCTGTCCGAAATTGATTATTGTTCAATCAATTTCAAATCATGTCTGTTTCCAATTCAAATTCGTCATCAATTGATTCTTCAAATCCTCTCTATCTTCATCCGTCAGATCATCCTGGAATGATTTTAGTTTCTAAACAATTTGATGGATCTGGATTTGGATCGTGGAAAAGAGCAATGTCAATTGCTTTATCAGTGAAGAACAAATTCGGATTTGTTGATGGAACTATCACAAATTCTATAAACCCTAGTCTCTGGAGCAGATGCAATGAAATGGTGATTTCATGGATAATCAATACTCTCTCAAGAGACATTAGTGAAAGTGTTTTGTATGTTCAAAGTGCTGCACAACTTTGGAAAGAGTTGAATGATAGATATGGACAGGCTAATGGAGCAAAATATTATCAGTTGCAGAAGAGTTTATGTGAGATTTCACAAGGTAACAGTAGTATAGCTGCTTACTTCACTAAAATCAAGAGTATATGGGATGAATTCGGTTCTTTATCTGCTGTTCCTGCATGTAGTTGTGGTTATTATGCACAATTTTCTAAGAAAGAAGATGAACAACGACTTATACAGTTTCTTATGGGTCTAAACTCCGCATATGAAAATGTTAGAGGAAGTATTTTGTGACAACCGTCAAAATTGCATGTGTCTGTACAGTTAATTAATATTGATTTATGCTTAATGACTATGCTTAATTATAACTGATGACTTAAACTGTTTTCTAATTTCTTATCATGCATACATGTGCATCACATTTCATGCTGTCACACCATTTATTACATACAAACTTTAGTGACATACATGATGCACAAAGCACGATTAGCACAATGAGCAGATAACTCAAAAACATGCTGACAGTGCCAGCATATAGACAAACAATGTTTTGAGGCCCAGTATGAGCCAGAGACAAGGTACTACACTAGTATGGAGTGTAGGGAAGTAAGGACCATAAAATTGCGTCACTAGGTGATAGTTTAAGTGCCGGAAAGTGCCTAAAACCCACTCTAAGTGCAGAATTCTGCATTAATCATTAAAATTCAGCATTTTAACATGCTAGAAACATGCAAAAATATGGCAAAATGGTCCTGTATGCTTTCCTAAGTGTCGGGAATTGAAAGTGTCACAAAAAGTTACATGAAGGACACTATATGGTATAACTTAGCACTTTAACGGAACGGTATCTAACCGAACAACCGGACATCACCCGGAACACTAAAATATTGCTAAAAGCATTGTTTTTATTTTTCTGAGCTAGTTATGGTTCCCGAACACTTAAACATACTACATAATACATGATACACATAAGACACTAGCTTTTACAAGTAACCTTCCACTAATCATCTACTTACCATCAAAATTACACTTAACCCCCCCCATATGTAATTCACGGCTCACGAAGGGGCCCCACTCCAAGATTTAGCTAATCTCCTTCTAAATCTTCCATATCTCCTCTTGGATTTAGTGTGATCTTGTTAGTACTATATGAAACACATCACCCTTTGGATATTAGAGGAATGAGATTATAAGAACACTAATCACTTAACATCTACACTCAACACAACTCCTTCTCTTCCTCTCCATAAAGCTCGGCCGAACATACCCCTAATACACCACCATTTTTGGATTTTCATTCATCCATTCCAAGCTTCATTCAAGGTGCAAGGAGCCGTATTAGAAGGTTTGGTGAGCTCGGATCTTGAAGGACCTCTCTTGTGTGCTATTATCCACTTGATTTTCAACATTGTTCTTCCCTAGCTTTAAGCTAGTAGTAAGATCTTTACTAACTCTTGTTTACTTCATATTTTTGGTGGTTAAAAGATATATCTTGTTGAATTCATATGAACATTAAAAAGATTATAAACTTAAAGGTTGAACATAAAGATGAAATATGATGAAATATTGTTAGTATGATATTGTTTTGTATATGTTGATGATTGCTTGTTGATTTCTTGGTAATATGATGTTGATCATGATGTGAAACTTGTTAGATTATGATTAAAAACATGATCTAACAAGATAAGAGGCGATTATGTGTTTACATGAAATAATCATCTTCTAGTCTAAACATGAACTTGAAAGTAAAAGTGATTTCTTGTAAAATAATAAACATAGTGAGCTAGTAAACTTATGGCTTCAAGACTTGTGAATGATTTTTCCAAAAGAACCAAGTTTTAAAAGATGATTTTTGAAAGATCATGGTTTTTATTAAACCTACACTATTTTTAGTAACAAAATAAGTATAGAAATACTTTTGAAACAAGAAGATCCAATAAATAAACATTTTTGCAAAATGTGTTTACAAGTTGTAAACACTTAAATTCTTTAGAATGTGATTTTTAAGGAAATAAACACACTTTAGAGGGTAACTAATGCTACTAAACACTTCACCAAGTTACTACGCGTTTTTGTGAAAGGTCAAGTTCATGTTACTATGTAAAGTGTATTGTTTTTACACTTGGTAAGTATAAATGTCTAGGGTTTGATTGATGTTCATTGTGTGATGATTTTGAAAAAGAAAATGATATGCTTAATAGCATGGACACCTCCATTTACAAAGGAAACTATCGCGAAATTTTCTAAAAATTCCAACACTTAGAAAATATTTTCTAACAAGTGTTTACAAGTATGTTTTTAACTTTATTTTTCAAAATAAACTTCGCCATAGGTTTTGTTACAAAAAATATAAAGTATCGTAGGTTGGTTTTTGTAAATAAAAATGGATAAATATATATTTAAAATATATATTTTAGTAAGACACTTGTATGAATATTTGCTTACTTGGTGGAATAGTTATATTATTTTAGGGTAAAATGATATAACTTACAAATTACCTTGACATTTACAACTCCGAAATAGTACCAAAAATCACAAGGAAATAAACATTTAAGTTACACACTTGTTATTGTGAAACCAAACGCTAAAACGTAACTTATGAAATATTCCGGAAAATACTTTTACAAATATATTTTTGGTAAATATTGTTTTGGAAACAAGAAGTGAAAATATATTATTTTTGGGAAAAATATATATTTTGGAATACATTATTTTTAACAAATAGGTTATATATTTTCTAAGTGGGACTTAAAAATATATTTTCGGAACTACAAATATACATATATAAATTACCCCCATCATTGGGAAGGAAATACGGAGTTAAAATACTTGTGAAGTATTAATACAAAAAAATACTGATTAAACAATTATTCCAAAGCTAAATATAATGTAAAGTTAAAATAATTATTATTTTAACAAATAATTATAACTTGGAATAATATTCGGAGACATAAGAACGCAACTCAAAACGTTAAACTCTAAGCCAAGGCACGGCCCGTTCGTCTAATAGACGTTAGTACACTGTAGGTAGTCGTGATTAGCTATGGAGATTTGAGTTGACGATACTGAAGACGCACTACTGTGAGTTCATGTCCCCCTTTTCTTTTAACTGTTTTCAGTTTTATACTTCGGGGGTGAAATACATGTTACGATTATTACAAACGTTTTAAACATGGTATGATTAGCTTAAGGAGGGTTTACTACTAGATCATGTGAAAGGTGGGTATAACACTTAAGGCCATTAATCCTCATTGTAGGACCAAGGGACATGAGTGATAGATCTATTTGGGGTAGCGAGCCCACAACCATGCGGACCAGGGTGGCCCATGTGGTGACTAGGTCTTCTTCCCGGAGACAAATTTGCTAGGTTTGAGTCTTCCTGCACCATTTCACACATACCATTGGCTTTGCAACGCATTGGTGATCTCTTTTTCCTTATTGCTACATACTAGGGACATACATACATATAAGGCAAACTTTAAAGGTTTATTCATATACACACACATGAACTCGCTCAACTTTTGTTGATGTTTTTAAATTACATGTATTTCAGGGAACTAGTGGATCTGGCAAGTGTTGCATGTGTTTCGAGCTGCGTACTAAATAAAGGATGTCATCCATGTTCGTAGAGTTTAGGAGATGTATCCTATTCCTGGACGGGATACACGTTTCTAAACTTGGTTTTAATTAACGTCTTTTGTTGAGTCTTTATGAACTCAGTTGAACATGTTATGGTTTGTAACTTAATTTGATGTCAATGATTTCAAGACAAGTATGTTGTGGTATTTTCTAAACTTAATTAATGGATGAACATCTCATGTTTTTATCATATAACATTGTTATGATTGAATGCTATGGTATTAAGAAGTCACACCAAATAACCACGCTTCCGCAAAAGTCAGGGTGTGACATATTTCAATGATGCAACCTCTACCATCCATTAGCATAGCTTATTCTCTTTTGATTCAAGATAAAAAACAGAAAGAGATTCATCCTGCTACACAACCATTTCCTGATATATCATCTATGAATGTTCAAAGTAAACATCAAGCAAAAGTTTGTAATCATTGCAAGAAACCTGGACATACTATAAACAAGTGTTATAGATTAATAAAGGATTACAAATTCACAAAATCAAAGAATACTACTACTAATGCTTGTGTGAATGATGGTAGTCAACTAAATTCTCATGCTCACATGATGATTTCTGGAACTAGTCTTACATCAGAACAGTGTCAACAGTTAATTCAGTTTCTTCAACAAAGTCAAGTGAACAATGCTGCTGGATCACCTCAAGGTAGCAACAATGATGATTCTTCAACTTCTGAAATCAAGTATGCCAACTTTGCAGGTATAATGGCTTGTTGCTCTTTGTCCATTCCTAATTCTAATTGGATCATAGATACTGGAGCAAATGATCACATGTGTTTTGATGAAAGACTTTTCACAAATCTCAAAGTTCTTTCTAAACCAGTTTCTATTCATTTGCCTAATGGACAAACTATCATTGCCACTAAAGTTGGAACTGTTCAGTTATTACCAAATCTGTCTTTACACAATGTGTTACTAGTACCAGAATTTAAACATAACTTGCTGTCCATTGCAAGATTGTGTATTCAAACAAAAGGTCTAGTGTTCTTTTCTGACAGATCTTGTGTATTGCAGGCCCCTTCTCTGAAGAAGCCAGTGGTTCTTGGTAAACTCATTGATGGGCTTTATCTTCTCAAGAACAATGAGATACTCTATCCAATTAGTAGTGTCTTTGATTCTAGAATAAGGCAGTCCTATTGTAATGCTGTTGTTAGTGGCAGAACGTGGCATGATAGGCTAGGCCATTTACCCTTGTATAAACTCAAACAGTTGTCTGTATTTTCTTCTACTCATATTGATGAGATTGAATGTTGTTCAATTTGTCCAAAAGCAAGACAACATAGGTTGTCTTTTCCTCATAGTAAACGAGAAACAACTGGAATATTGATCTAATTTATGTTGATGTATGGGGTCCATATCATACATCTACTTATAATGGATTCAAATATTTTCTTACAATAGTGGATGATTTTAGCAGGGTCACGTGGACTCACCTTCTTTCCACTAAGAGTAATGCTTTCAATGTTTTACAAAACTTTATTGAAATGGTTGAAACACAGTTTAACAAGAAAGTTAAATGTTTACGGTCTAATAATGCTCTTGAGCTAGGTTCAGCACCTTCTTATGCTCAATATCTCCTTTCTAAAGGCATTATACATCAGACAAGCTGTGTTGCCACTCCACAGCAGAATGGTACGGTTGAACGAAAACACAAACACTTGTTGGAAACCTCAAGAGCCCTTCTTTTTCAATCACAATTGCCACTTAAATTTTGGGGTAAGTGTGTTCTTGTTGCCACTTACTTAATCAATATGTTTCCAACAAAATTATTAAGCGGTAAAAGTCCTCATGAAGTGTTTTTTGGCAAATGCCCAACTTACACACATCTTAGAGCTTTCGGTTGTCTTTGTTATGCTTCCACACTTCAACATGGGAGAGACAAATTCCAGCCTAGAGCTGTTCCTTGTGTTTTTATTGGATACCCAATGGGAAAGAAAGGGTATAAGTTGTATAATATTGAAACAAATTAATCCTTTATCTCAAGAGATGTTGTTTTCTTTGAAAACATTTTTCCATCCATCACTTCAAATTCTTTAGTTCTGTTTCCTTTATCCAATTTTCATGTTGATTTCAATGATCCTCTATCTTCTTCAACTTCACAACCTGATCCTTCTACTGATGGTTCTTCTTCATCTTTACCTCCTTTTTCTTCAACTTCACAACCTAGTCCTTCTCCTGCTGGTTTAAGAAGATCCACTAGACAAACATCTAGACCATCTTACCTTGATGATTATCATTGTAGTTCAGCTTATTGTCATCATACCATCATTGGTATTTCTACAGTCCATTCTTTGCTTCCTTCTTCTTTTTCAGCATCCAGTAAAACCCTTTCTCAGTCTCTCGACACCATTACTGAGCCTACTTCTTACAAAGAAGCAGCTTCTTATCCTGAATGGTAGGCTGCTATGCAACTTGAACTTGATGCCTTGAATGCCAATAATACATGGGTTGTTATTTCTTTACCTTTGGGTAAGAAACCTATTAAGTGCAAATGGGTTTATAAGGTGAAATATAAGGCTGATGGGACACTTGAGATGTATAAAGCCAGACTTGTAGTGAGAGGTGATACACAACAAGCTGGGATTGATTATCATGAGACCTTCTCCCCTGTAGTGAAAATGACAACTATCAGGAGTCTTGTTGCTACAGCAACAAAGAAACATTGGTCTATGCATCAATTGGATGTTAACAATGCTTTCTTACATGGTGAATTAGATGAGGAAATTTATATGGTGCCTTCTTCTGGAATGGTCTTATCTAATTCAACTCAAGTTCGAAAGCTTCAAAAATCTTTTTATGGGCTTAAACATGCCTCAAGACAGTGGTATGGTAAACTATCTGATGCTTTAAAATCTCGTGGATATCTCAGGTCTCAAAATGATCATTCATTATTTACCAAAAGAATGGGAAACTCAGTTGTTCATATTGTCGTATATGTTGATCATATCCTCCTTACTGGCAATAATGATCAAGAAATGGAAGATTTGAAGTCATTTCTTCATAACACTTTTAAAATCAAAGATCTTGGAACCCTCAATTACTTTCTTGGAATTGAGGTTTTGCATATACCAAAAGGTACTGTCATGACTCAAAGAAAATTTGCTAAAGATTTGCTGCAAGAATTCAAAGATTTTGTTGGTCCCACACCCAGGGCTTGTCATCTTCCTCCTAATCTTCAATTACCTACTGAAGTTGGTATTCTTTATCACGGCCCTTTGCAATTACCTAATCTTTCATTTGCAGTACAATTTCTTAGTCAGTTTATGACTAAACCACATGTTCCTCATTGGGAGGCTGCGATTCATACTTTGAACTATGTTCAAGGCACTTTTGATCAAGGGTTATTCTTTAACAATTCTCCAACCTACAAGTTAGAAGCTTTTTGTGATTCTGATTGGGCTTCCTGTCCAAATACAAGAAGATCTGTTACTGGATACTTTATTACTCGTGGTGGCAGTCCCATTTCATGGAAATCAAAGAAACAAGTGACAGTTTCCTTAAGTTCTGCAGAGGCTGAGTATCGTTCTATGAGAAGAGTTACTGCTGAGTTGACTTGGCTCACTAGATTACTTCATGAGTTTTCTATTTCTTCTATCACTCCCATTCCTTTAAAGTGTGATAGTCAAGCTGTTATTCATATTGCAAAAAATCCAGTTTATCATGAACGAACAAAGCATATTGATTTGGACTGTCATTTTGTTCGAGAAAAATTGCAGGAAGGTCTTATTTCACAGTCTCATGTTTCTACAATTGATCAACCGACTGACATGTTTACAAATAGTCTTCCAAGTCAGAAGCATGGTGTTCTGCTCTCCAAGTTGGGGCTTTCACAACCTCCAACTTGAGGGGGGGGGGGTGTTGGTTTATTTAAGTTGTACAGTTAGCTTGTTATCTTGTACTTTGATAGATTCTGTTAGTTAACAGTTAGTTAGCCGTTAGGAAGTTAGTTTTTTGTTACGCTAGACAGTTAAGTGTATGTAATTAGGTTAAATACTGTTTTGGTTAATGAAAGAGATAATCTTCCCTAATTCATTCTCTTCTTCATTTCTTCAAAATCAACAACTGTTGTTAATTAAACCAATACTAAATAAATTGAAAAACTAAATTCATTGCTTGAAATATTTGGACTGTCTGCATCCACTAAAAAAACCCAGTATATCTATTCATTTATTCAAGATTCCAGTTTTGCTCCAAGTTCCAACAACATTGTTTTCAGATATTATGGTTTTTTGCTTTCTGGGTGTTTGTTTATGTTCAAATTAGTGAAGTTTTTTTGCTTCATCCTCCCACCACCCCACCTCCACCTCGACCATCACACCACCACTACACCATCGCTGCACCCCTCCATCGTCACCACCACATCACCTACAACCGCCGCACCACCGCACCACCTCCATCGTCACCACATCACTGGACCCCCAACATTAAAACGAAACCCTAATTCGCTCCGACGATCATCGCTGCACCTCCATCATCACCACATTACCAGACCACCAAGTCACAGCAGGATCAGTCATCGGAGTCCCCTACTTTCAGGAGCGAATCATCACTAGACGACGAAGACCTCATCACTTCGCCAATCTCATTCTAACCACATCTAGATCGTCACTAAAACCTAAATCGAAAGGTAAGAGATAGAGGAGGAGAGTTAATATTGCAATGCCGTTGATTCGTAAACGACGATCGGAGAGATCTGTTTTGATTGTCGGTGAATGATTGATGCGTGTGTAGTGTAATATATTTTTAATGTATATTTTAAGCCCTTTTTACACTTTTAGCCAAGTTTTAAATTTATAAAACACGATATTTACTAACACTAAACACACATATGGGCAAGTGCACCCATCGTGGACGTAGTATAGTGTTGGTAAGATACCGAGGTCGTCCAAGGACACAAGAGCTTTTAGTACCGGTTTATCCTCAACGTCTAATCAAATCAAAAAGTTAGAAAAGGTTTTTAAACTAAGAAAATAAAAACTAACTAAATGCTGAAAAATGAAATAAAAATAAAAACAGATAGACAAGATGAATCACTTGGATCCGACTCGTGTATTAGTATTGTCACACCCCCAAATTTCCACCTAGGGCATGTCCCTAATGGGGATGCAACGATCCAACAAAGAGCCACCAATCATATCAAACACAGGTTATAATGTACTGAAATACCCAATTGAAAGAAATGTATCGTTTGAAAGTTAAACCAAAACCAAAGTATTGAGCGGAAGCATAAATGTATGAGCGTATAAATGTATCAAAACCAAATCAATGTAATTGTTTATTATGACCATGACTACTCCAGCAGCATCAGACGGCAAGTTCCCAAGTTCCTTCAATAATTACCTACAAGCATGTAAACAAGTGTGTCAGACTACGCTGGTGAGTTCAAGGTTTGTGTTTGTTTACCAAGTAGTGTTACCAATCAGGTGAGCAAAACAGTTTACAAGACAATATGTTGTTTGTTGTTATGATGTTTGATGTTTCGATGTTGTTATTACTCGATTACCGAATGGCCATATGATATGTGATTGCCAACCCCAATGCCTCTATCAAAGCATTGGTCATGTTTTAAGGTAATTAGTTCACGCCCGTTTTCCTCGAACGTCGTGAGGGTGCCAAACCTAATAGCGCTATCAACTAATAACCCCCGTTGCCCTACAAGCAACGTGCCGGTAGATATTGTGTTCTTACAATGATAGAAAACTGAGTACAATAACCAACATCCCATTACCCATGCATTCCTCCTCGGAACGTTACCCGTTATCCCTTCCCTGGGATCCATGCTTGAGAAAAGAGCAATGAACTCACCTTGATTTGCTCGGTTAGACAAGCTACTCGTTAAATAAATTCAATACTCACGACCTAGAAGAGTGTTTGGTAATGATCAGTTTTACAGTTTGTTTACACATAGATCACATCAGTGGTTGTCACGTATGGCACGTATAACAGTTAAGTAACCATTCAAGCAGAGAACAATGATTATTCAAACAGTTGATCCAATAGTACATAGTATCGAGTAGTCCAGTCAAGTTACAAGGCCCGATCCAATTAACAATTCCAATCCGAATTACCAACCCATCTTGTTATAGCCCATTCGGATACAGGCCCACTCGGCTATAACCCATCCGGTCCATATTAACATAATAGTAACACACCTTTGGGCCCACCACTTATCCATTAATAACTTGATTCCTAAATAACACTAATATGTAATCGATCAACACAGGGTTTGCCAAATAAATCACATTCATCATATATTCCTATATACTATTTTTTTTTACATAAGATCAATCATTTAATAAGTCATGTAATGCCATATTATTAGATTGTTACCTCAACAACTCCCTGATGACATTAAAGAAACAACTTATTCATCTTATCATACGATCAGCAAAAGGGGAAAAACAACTACCAAATCATTCGCATACTAAAATAACATACACTGAATTCAGCATCATTATATTGGTTAGATTAATTTAACTATCAACTCCCAGCCCCCTTAAAGCCCAACCATACGAGCCCAGGTGTACCCAGCCACCATTCCAAGGGGCTGCTTGTGTGTGTGCGGCCCATCTGCCGAACAAGCCCAATTCCCAGGTTAAAGATTATTGTTACCCCTTTTTGTGTAGTCCAGCTAATCCCCTGTACACCTAATTAATGCTAGCCATGTATCTCTTTTTTTTCTTAACAGTGACCAATTATAATACCACTAACACCCAAAACAATTAACCAAACCCTCTAAATATTAGCGAACATTATAAAACCATGACCTACACATCATCAATGGAGTCTAAATAAATCATCATTATAACCAATTGCATGACACATAAATTCAAGATATCCATTCAGAACATATTAATACATAATATTCACCCTATAGCATTTGGCCGATTACATGTATACATCAAGAACAGATCATCATGCAATTGTTAACCCACACCAGCAATCAGCAATCGACCAGGTCACATAACATCAGTTCTTTATTTACACATGCAATATTGTAATTTATTGGTTACACATGCAATATTGTAAATTATTGGTCAACAAAAATAGAACAAGTTATGCTAATACTAACCGAGTTCTTTGATGACAAGATGATAACTCACAGGAGCTCTGCTATGTGCGATCAGAGGAAGACTAGGGCGTATGGTTTGTTTGTTGATAATAGCATAGGGTTTGTTTGTGGATCCATAATATAAGGAAGTGTATAATACGCATGCTAGTTAGGCCAGGAAGTCGTATACTAGTTGGGCCAGGAAGTCTAGGGTGGTTTAAGTTGTTGTCCGAAGTGGGCTCAAGCCACTTGATTGTTATTCGAATAACAAGAGGGGTTATTGTGTTGCAATAATTTGGGCAGTACATTAGATGTGTAATGGGCCGAGATTAACTTAATGATGTGACCCACACTAATCAACCGGTTATTGTATAATCAGGTTCAACGAAGTTACACGGACAAAACGTTTAACGTAGATGAAAGGAAAAACAAAAGATTGGAAGTACCTAAATAATACGAGTTGTCACATCATCCCCAACTTGAAGGAAATTTCGTCCCGAAATTTAGTAAGTAAACACTGAGGAGTGAAGTGGGGAAATCAAGATTGTTATGGGTTCTGCTCAGTTGTGACATCATCCCCAACTTGAAGAGGAATCTCGCCCCGAGATTCACCAGTTTTGCTCGACTCGGCTTTGTCTTTGGGAAAAAGGTGAGGATACTTGAGCTTCATCTGATCCTCGCGCTCCCACGTGAACTCTGGTCCACGTCTTGAGTTCCAACAAACCCTAACGATGGGAATACGACTGTGTTTACGCACTTTGACCTCACGGTCCATGATTTCAATGGGTTCTTCAACAAACTGTAACTTGTCGTCGACTTTTAACTCTTGAAAAGGTACCGCTAATGGGTCGTCAGCATAACACTTCTTTAACTGTGATACATGAAATACGTCGTGAACATTACCCAGCTCAGTAGGTAACTCCAGCCTATAAGCCACCTTACCGATACGCTCAAGAACTTTAAACGGCCCAACATAACGTGGATTCAGCTTGCCATGCTTCCCAAAGCGTACGACCCCTTTCCACGGTGAGACTTTCAGCATTACGCGGTCATTCACTTCAAACACTACTTCTTTGGCGCGCTTGTCAGCATAGGCTTTCTGGCGGTCACGAGTAGCTGCCATACGTTCCCTGATTTTCACAATCATATCTGAAGTTTCGAGTACCATCTCAGGACCGGTGATCTGACTATCACCCACCTCAGCCCAGCAGAGAGGTGAACGGCACTTCCTCCCATACAGTGCCTCAAATGGTGCCGCTTTGATACTGGTGTGGTAGCTGTTATTATAGGAAAACTCTACCAACGGTAAGTGCTTCTCCCATCCTTTCCCAAAATCAATAACACATGCTCGCAGCATATCCTCTAGTGTCTGAATAGTACGCTCACTCTGACCATCCGTTTGTGGATGATAAGCCGTGCTCATATCGAGACGTGAGCCGAATGACTTATGCATAACCTGCCATAACTCTGAAGTAAAACGAGGATCTCGATCAGAAATAATAGAAGTCGGCACCCCGTGCCTAGAAACCACCTCTTTAAGGTACGCTGCTGCGAGCTGCGAATACTTATCTGTCTCCTTGATTGCTAGGAAATGTGCTGACTTTGTGAGACGGTCGATAATCACCCATATAGTATCGTTCCCAGCCTGTGTTCTAGGTAACCCCGTAACAAAATCCATAGCGATCTGTTCCCATTTCCACATAGGTATCTCCGGCTGCTGAAGTAAACCCGAAGGCTTCTGGTACTCTGCCTTGACCCTAGCACAGGTCAAACACTTACTCACGTAGGTGGCAATAATAGCTTTCATGTTTGGCCACCAATACAAAACCTTGAGGTCCTGGTACATCTTATCAGACCCTGGATGAATAGAATATCGTGACTTGTGTGCTTCGTCCATCACAAGTTCTCGAAGATCACCAAATGAAGGAACCCATATCCGTTCCATGAAGTAGTAGATATTGTCAGACCGTTGCTCGAACTTCTTCTTGTGTAGACCTCGTAATCCTTCGGCTTCGATATTTTCTTCCTTTAATGCTTCAATCTGAGCTGAACGAATCCGGGCAGGTAAATCAGAGTGAATAGTAAGCTGTAGGGCACGAACACGCTTCTGTTTTGGTTCCTTGCGACTAAGGGCATCAGCTACAACATTAGCTTTACCCGGATGATACTTGATAGCACACTCATAATCATTAAAAAGCTCGACCCAACGGCGTTGCCGCATATTCAATTCCTTTTGGTCGAAGATATGTTGAAGGCTCCTGTGATCGGTATAAATGGTACACTTGGTACCGTACAGGTAATGCCTCCAAATCTTCAACGCAAAGACTACGGCTCCTAACTCCAGGTCGTGTGTCGTATAGTTCTTCTCGTGTACCTTCAACTGTCGAGAAGCATAAGCTATCACCTTGTCTCGCTGCATCAACACGCAGCCGAGACCCTGATTAGACGCATCGCAATAAACCACAAAATCTTCAGTACCCTCTGGTAGAGATAAAATCGGCGCGCTGCACAACTTCTGCTTTAAGAGCTGAAAAGCTTCTTCCTGGTTCGATCCCCAAGAATAAACAACTTTCTTTTGAGTCAGGGCGGTGAGGGGTTGAGCAATCTTAGAAAAATCCCGAATAAACCGACGATAATATCCCGCAAGTCCAAGAAATTGACGCACCTCCAAAGGATTCTTTGGTGCCGCCCAATTTCGAATAGCATCGATCTTGGCAGGATCCACATGAATACCCATTTCGTTAACGATGTGACCGAGAAAGTGTACTTCCCGAATCCAGAAGTCACACTTAGAAAACTTTGCGTACAACTGCTCCTTCCTCAGGAGCTCCAAAATAAGACGAAGATGGCGCTCGTGGTCTTCCTTGTTCTTGGAGTAGATCAATATGTCGTCAATGAAAACGATAACGAAGTCGTCAAGGTAAGGTTTGCACACGCGGTTCATGAGATCCATGAAGACCGCTGGTGCGTTGGTCATCCCAAATGGCATAACCAGAAATTCATAGTGGCCATACCGCGTTCGAAAAGCTGTTCGAGGCACATCCTCCTCTCTAACCCGTACCTGATGATATCCTGACCTCAAGTCAATCTTGGAATAGAAACTTGACCCTTGCAGCTGGTCAAACAAGTCGTCAATGCGTGGTAAAGGGTAGCGGTTTTTGATTGTCACCTTGTTGAGCTCGCGATAGTCGATGCACATACGAAAAGACCCGTCCTTCTTCTTCACAAATAATACAGGGGCTCCCCAAGGAGAAGAGCTAGGACGAATGAAACCCCTGTCTAGTAACTCTTGAAGTTGATTCGATAATTCTTGCAACTCTCCTGGTGCAAGACGGTATGGAGCACGAGCAATCGGTGCTGCTCCTGGCTGGAGTTCAATCTGAAATTCTACCTGACGATGTGGAGGTAAACCAGGGAGCTCTTCAGGAAAAACATCAGGAAACTCTCGAACAACCGGAAGGTCTTCGAGTTTCCTCTCGTCAGTCTGAGAGTCAGTAACAAGGGCCAAGAGGGAAGGATAGCCCTTACGTAGACAACTTAGAGCCTTCATGGCTGAGATAATACCTACTGTAGCACCGCTACGATGACCCTGAACCGATAAAGATTCACCACTAGCAAGGGGAATACGAACGACTTTCTCCTTGCAGAGAATTTCCGCCTGATATTTGGATAACCAATCCATTCCAACAACTACATCGAAGCTTCCGAGAGTGACAGGAAGTAGGTCAATGTCAAATACTTGACTTAAGAGATCTAATTTGCAACCTATGAGGACATGAGACGCTTCAATAGTTTTACCATTTGCTATTTCCACTACATGCTTAACAACAAGAGGTGTAGGACTCAATCCTAGACGACTACTGAACCCCGTAGACACATAACTCCAATCGGCACCCGAATCAAATAAAATAGAAGCATAAACACCATTCACAGAGAACGTACCAGTAACTACATTGCCGTCGTTCCGAGCTTCACCAGCTCCAATAGTAAATCCACGCCCACGCGCCACGTTGTCCCCATTGTTCCCCGCGTTGTTACCACCTGTATTCTGTTTCAATTGTGGGCAATCCCGCTTCATATGTCCCTCAGCCCCACACTGATAACATCCTTTTCTAAACCCCTGACCCTGCTGAGATTGCTGCCCTTGCTGTCTCTGATTCGGTTGAGTCTGCTGCTGCTGCTGTTTTGGCTGAGGGGCCCTACAATCCTTGGCCTCATGGCCTACCTTGTCGCACCTGCGACAAACTCGAGCACACTGCCCATAATGATAAAACCCACATTTGCTACACTGAGGCTTCTTTCCCACATAAGAGCTCTGATTTTGATTCACTGAGGATGATTGGCTAAAGCTGCGAGTACTGCCAGTGTCTGTCTTCTTTTGGGGCTGAATCGAGTGGGACGCCTTGTCCATATCACCCCACTTGCGTTTACTATCAGTAACAGGAGTAGTGGCTGTGGTGGTGGCAGCAGTAGCTTTAGAAACACGCGGTGGTAGTGAGTTGCTTTCCACCTCCTGATCAATAATCTTGTGAGTCAACCGGACAATCTGGGTTAAGTTATTGAGGTTTGCAGCAGTAACCAAACCCTTCACTCGTGGAGGTAACCCCTTGATGAATAATTCAATTCTTCGAGACATAGGTCGAGACAAATTCGGACACAAGTCAGCCAACTCATACGACCGCTTCACATATGCTTCAACCTCAGATCCCACCAGTTTCAGATCGTAATACTCGTTCTCTAACTTTTGTATCTCATCACGAGGACAGTACTCCTCCCTCATCAATTCCTTAAAGTCGTCCCAAGTAGTAGCGTTTGCCGCCTCGATACCCAACAACTGAACCTGGGCATTCCACCAGGTCAGGGCACCATCCTCGAGAGTGCCTGTAGCATATTTCACGCGGTCTCCCACGGGACAGTTGCACATAGCGAACACTGACTCAGCTTTCTCGAACCACCTCAATAGTCCCACAGCCCCTTCAGTCCCACTGAAGGTCTGTGGCTTACAATCCATGAATGTCTTGAACGTGCAGGCAGGCTGGTTGTTCGGGTGCGCTGGGTGAAAGAAGATACAACACAGGAGTAAGAGTTGTGTACACGATACAGGATTAAAAGTATTTGGTACAGTTCATACCAGCTTGGTAGGCTGCCAGAGCCTCAGCCACACGTGTGTTTATCAGATTTGTTAACTCAGCCTGAGTCATGTTGATGCTACCACGTCCGTGTCCTCGTCCACTCATGGTTCTATAATAGAAGAAGGGAACGAATTTAGGAGTCGAGAACGAGAAGAGTGTTCAGGTTTATCACGTTAGGGACGATTAACTACCATGTTCATACACAAACAGGGAAGAATCCCTCTTACACTCATTAAGCCTCATTGGGATTTGCATGCACCACGCGTTATTATTATGTGTGCACCCATGATAATAAGGCGGTTTGCATGCTCCTCTCGATGCTTCTTAACTTATGTTTGAAGTTTCTCCCACCCCAATCAACACAATATATGCACTACCAACAAGATTAGAATTTACTAGCTGCAAGAGTTATATTACACTATCAATGTGTCATGATGCCTACCATGTCGTATCGTGCATGCTATAAATATAGTTACGTTTACTAGGCATATAATGCATAAGCTAATGAGGAACGAACCTTGCAATCTGAAGCTGAGTGTCATGGTCATCGTTTGGATCAATTCGGTTATAGTTTGGTTTTATGAAAACATTTTAAAACCGAGTTCTCTATAACCAGTGGCTCCGATACCAAACTGTCACACCCCCAAATTTCCACCTAGGGCATGTCCCTAATGGGGATGCAACGATCCAACAAAGAGCCACCAATCATATCAAACACAGGTTATAATGTACTGAAATACCCAATTGAAAGAAATGTATCGTTTGAAAGTTAAACCAAAACCAAAGTATTGAGCGGAAGCATAAATGTATGAGCGTATAAATGTATCAAAACCAAATCAATGTAATTGTTTATTATGACCATGACTACTCCAGCAGCATCAGACGGCAAGTTCCCAAGTTCCTTCAATAATTACCTACAAGCATGTAAACAAGTGTGTCAGACTACGCTGGTGAGTTCAAGGTTTGTGTTTGTTTACCAAGTAGTGTTACCAATCAGGTGAGCAAAACAGTTTACAAGACAATATGTTGTTTGTTGTTATGATGTTTGATGTTTCGATGTTGTTATTACTCGATTACCGAATGGCCATATGATATGTGATTGCCAACCCCAATGCCTCTATCAAAGCATTGGTCATGTTTTAAGGTAATTAGTTCACGCCCGTTTTCCTCGAACGTCGTGAGGGTGCCAAACCTAATAGCGCTATCAACTAATAACCCCCGTTGCCCTACAAGCAACGTGCCGGTAGATATTGTGGTCTTACAATGATAGAAAACTGAGTACAATAACCAACATCCCATTACCCATGCATTCCTCCTCGGAACGTTACCCGTTATCCCTTCCCTGGGATCCATGCTTGAGAAAAGAGCAATGAACTCACCTTGATTTGCTCGGTTAGACAAGCTACTCGTTAAATAAATTCAATACTCACGACCTAGAAGAGTGTTTGGTAATGATCAGTTTTACAGTTTGTTTACACATAGATCACATCAGTGGTTGTCACGTATGGCACGTATAACAGTTAAGTAACCATTCAAGCAGAGAACAATGATTATTCAAACAGTTGATCCAATAGTACATAGTATCGAGTAGTCCAGTCAAGTTACAAGGCCCGATCCAATTAACAATTCCAATCCGAATTACCAACCCATCTTGTTATAGCCCATTCGGATACAGGCCCACTCGGCTATAACCCATCCGGTCCATATTAACATAATAGTAACACACCTTTGGGCCCACCACTTATCCATTAATAACTTGATTCCTAAATAACACTAATATGTAATCGATCAACACAGGGTTTGCCAAATAAATCACATTCATCATATATTCCTATATACTATTTTTTTTTTACATAAGATCAATCATTTAATAAGTCATGTAATGCCATATTATTAGATTGTTACCTCAACAACTCCCTGATGACATTAAAGAAACAACTTATTCATCTTATCATACGATCAGCAAAAGGGGAAAAACAACTACCAAATCATTCGCATACTAAAATAACATACACTGAATTCAGCATCATTATATTGGTTAGATTAATTTAACTATCAACTCCCAGCCCCCTTAAAGCCCAACCATACGAGCCCAGGTGTACCCAGCCACCATTCCAAGGGGCTGCTTGTGTGTGTGCGGCCCATCTGCCGAACAAGCCCAATTCCCAGGTTAAAGATTATTGTTACCCCTTTTTGTGTAGCCCAGCTAATCCCCTGTACACCTAATTACATGCTAGCCATGTATCTCTTTTTTTTCTTAACAGTGACCAATTATAATACCACTAACACCCAAAACAATTAACCAAACCCTCTAATTTCTTATCAACAGAAATCGGTTCAAGATAACATATCATGTATTCAACGAGTTCAATCTAAATATTAGCGAACATTATAAAACCATGACCTACACATCATCAATGGAGTCTAAATAAATCATCATTATAACCAATTGCATGACACATAAATTCAAGATATCCATTCAGAACATATTAATACATAATATTCACCCTATAGCATTTGGCCGATTACATGTATACATCAAGAACAGATCATCATGCAATTGTTAACCCACACTGGCAATCAGCAATCGACCAGGTCACATAACATCAGTTCTTTATTTACACATGCAATATTGTAATTTATTGGTTACACATGCAATATTGTAAATTATTGGTCAACAAAAATAGAACAAGTTATGCTAATATTAACCGAGTTCTTTGATGACAAGATGATAACCCACAGGAGCTCTGCTATGTGCGATCAGAGGAAGACTAGGGCGTATGGTTTGTTTGTTGATAATAGCGTAGGGTTTGTTTGTGGATCCATAATATAAGGAAGTGTATAATACGCATGCTAGTTAGGCCAGGAAGTCGTGTACTAGTTGGGCCAGGAAGTCTAGGGTGGTTTAAGTTGTTGTCCGAAGTGGGCTCAAGCCCACTTGATTGTTATTCGAATAACAAGAGGGGTTATTGTGTTGCAATAATTTGGGCAGTACATTAGATGTGTAATGGGCCGAGATTAACTTAATGATGTGACCCACACTAATCAACCGGTTATTGTATAATCAGGTTCAACGAAGTTACACGGACAAAACGTTTAACGTAGATGAAAGGAAAAACAAAAGATTGGAAGTACCTAAATAATACGAGTTGTCACAAGTATAACCTTTGATTATTTTTGCACTTTTGCACTTGTTTAAGAGATTATCTTAGTTATTGTAGTAGGCCCCTCTTTTGAAGGCGACGTTACCCTCAACCTAGTAGTTTGAGTCAGCAAGGATACAATCCTAAAGGGTTGGATTATTGGAAGATAATGAATTAAGTTATTAATGCAAATTATGGTAGGCCCCGCTTTTGGCGGTGACGTTACCCTCGATTAAGTAGTCTGAGTCAGCAGGGATACAGTCCTAAATAGCCGGGTTATAGTATTAATAGTAGTTAACTTATGAGGGGGGTCAAAGAGTTTGGATCCCCGCCATCCAATACCTATGGGCATTGAAGGAGATCCTACTAAATTTGACCTAGGTCCCTTGCAGGACCTCTAAACGCTGAACAAGGGCAAGACCCTTACCAAACTGTTCCCTTAACCCCCGACCAGGTAGCCAACATACCTCCATATAGACCGTGGAGATATGAATGGTGAAAATCTTTTATTTTATATAGACAGTAAAATAATGCCAAGACACCACGGACAAACAATAAGGAAAGATCACCTTCAACATAAGCAACTAGTTATTAAAGTCATTAATACAAAACCAAATAAAAAGTGCAAAAGATTAAAAATAAAAAGTATTATACTAAACACTTGTCTTCACCAAGTGATGTAAGAGACTTAGGCAAACATGGCCTTGATTGTCAAGAACTCTTACGATCAATCTTGGATCCCGAGACGACTCACACACTCTATGATGGACAATGGATGATTGTGGTGGATGATGGTGTTATGGTGGTGGTGGGTGGTGGATGAAGTGTGAGAGAGGTGGTGTGCCAAGGGATGAGTTGCAATGAAACCAAGCACTTCTATTTATAGGCTGAAGAGAAGGCTGGGCACGGCCCCGTGTCCGCTGGACACGCCCCCGTGCCTGTCTGACACTCTCTCTCTCTTCATTAATTGTAATTCGCAATTACAATTAATGCGCCTGCTGTACTTTCGCCACGCCCCCGTGTCCGCTGGACACGGCCCCGTGGTGGGCAAAAGAAGCTTCTATAGGTTTGTCTTTTCTGCTGCTTCTTGGGCACGGCCCCGTGCTGGCTGAGCACGGGGCGTGTTCAGTCTTCTGTCTTCTCTATTTTGCTTGGGAGGATGCCGTTGAGGGGTCGGGAAATCCACTTGTGTTCCTTTTCTTGTATTTATGTTAGATTTAGCTGTCTTTTTTGCTTCTTTTGTGAATTTGAGCTCATTTAATCCTGAAAATACAAAAGGAAGACAAAAGCACTCTTTTTTCCAACATTAGTACTTAAAAAGGGTTAGTTTTATGCCTTATTTGATGTATTTTATATGTTGCATTTTACACACATCAATGATTCTGGTTCTCGATTGTAATTTACTGTTTGATTTTACAGATCTGTTCTACTGCATTAACAGATCGTTATTACACCTCATGATCAATGTAAAAATCAAGGGTTTTTGTAAATTGGGCCTTTTTTTACCTCGGTGATGCTTTGCAATATTTAGTGCTACGCTTGATTGAAAAAATGCTGGTATTTTCAGCTCGATTGAAACCACGGTGATGGTGGCGGCGGTGGTGGTGGTTGTCAGAGAGATAAGGAAGAGAGAGGGACGAGGAAGAGAGATGTAGATTGTTCTGTGTTTGTGTTTGTGTTTGTATATATATGTAATTATGTAATTATAATAATAAGAGTAAATAAGATTTTTTAATATAAAAGGGTCTTTTGGTCATTTAAAAAAGTTAACTGAGATAATCTAACTGAGTTAGTAATTTGGACTCAAATGGTTAAGAAAAGTGGCTATAGGGACTCAGGACGTTAAACATTTTGATTTTGGACTCAAGTGGTTAAAACCGCTAAAATACAGGAACTCAAAAAGTAATTTACCCCCAAATAAATAAATTTTATAATATTATCATTATTTGTCAAGGGAAAAGATCAAATAGGAAGTTTATTTTGGCTAAGAAGTGTAGGAAGCAATAGGATTAGGACATGTGGCAACATTTAGAATAAAGAAAAAGGGTATTTTAGTTAATCCAACCCTTTCTTCTTCCTTTTCAAAACCCAGTAACTTTAAAACCCACCATTTTCAAAACCCACCATCTTCAACCATTTCTTCACTTTCTATCTCAATAATCACAACATTATAGTGCAATTTTCATCACAAATCAATGATTCAAACACCCGATCAACGTGTTCTTCAGTTTTTTTGAAGAAAACCCAGTTTAATTTCATAAAAAATCTCGTTTTTCCGGTGATTTTGAAGATAATCACTCGATTCGTTCGATTCGAGCGCTGATAAGTGTTTCTATCATTCAAATTTCGTCAATTATTGAAGAAATCACTCCGATCCATGTAATAAATTCTTTAATTTCATTTTTACGATCTGGGTTTTAGATTTAGTCATTGCGTTTTACGATCTTGGCGGGGTCCGGGGTCAGCGCCCCTGGTAGCGGGGTCCCAGGGGCCGCAGCCCCTAGCGGGGTCCAAGGGGCAGAGCCCTTGGCTGGGGTTGAGCTGTGAACAACAGCTTCTGGTTCTGTGAACAAGAGTTTCTGGTCATTGCGTTTTAGACAGTTTCTGGTTCTGTGAACAACAGTTTCTGGTCATTGCGTTTTAGACAGTTTCTGGTTCTGTGAACAACAGTTTCTGGTTCTGTGAACAACAATTTCTGGTCTTTGCGTTTTAGAAATAAAACATTTTTGAAGTGTTTTTACTCATTGCGTTTTAGGTAAACACATTTTTATGTGTATTCAGTTCATTGCGTTTTAGAGAGAACAGTTTCTTTTGTTTTTTCTGGCCATTGCGTTTTAGAAATAAGACATTTTTAAGTGTTTTCTGGCCATTGGCGTTTTAGAAATAAGACATTTTTAAGTGTTTTCTGGCCATTGCGTTTTAGAAATAAGACATTTTTAAGTGTTTTGGGTGCATTGTGTTTTAGAAATAAGACATTTTTAAGTGTTTTCTGGCCATTGCGTTTTAGAAATAAGACATTTTTAAGTGTTTTGGGTGCATTGCGTTTTAGGTAATACACATTCAGTCCATTGCGTTTTAGAAAGTACATTTTTTTTGTGTTTTTAGGCTATTGCGTTCTAGAAATAAGGCATTTATTTGTGTTTTCTGGTCATTGCGTTTTAGAAATAAGACATTACTTTGTGTTTTTGGTGCGTTGCGTTTTAGAAAAAGTCTTTTTTTTTACGTTTTTTTTCATTGCGTTTTACGCATCTGGGTTTTCTCCATTGCGTTTTACGCAACTGGATTTTCAAAAAAAAATTCGAAAATATAGCAATAGTATACTCGTTTTAAAGATAAAAAAACGCTCGTTTTTTTGGTGCAATTTTTATAAAAAAATAATGTCGTATGAAAAAGTTATTAACGTTTAAAAAATGGGGGGGGGGGGGAAATTGGAGGAGAGAGAAACTATTGTGCTGGATTGACTAGAATGCACCTAACAAACCCACGCGCCTCTTTTTTTTATTTCAATTTCATTCATTTAATCTTAGTCCTTGATTAAATAAATGGATGGTCAAGATCACTTTCTAGCGTTCCTAACCAAATAAACCTCCTATTGTATTTCCACCCTCTTTGTCAATTCATCAAAGCAAATAACATGTCATTTGTTAACTTATCTGTAACAATAAATTATTTATTATATGTGAAAGAACATTTTCATCTTGTAAAAGTTATTGGTATGGAAAATTCATTCAAACTTGTCTATCTGATTCTTCAAAGATAAACTCAAATTAAGTTCATGATTTCGACTCAGAAGAATATTATAATGTTAAACAGTTGTTTTTAATAAAGTTTGTCAATTATGTGTATATAATCAACTTGATTTAAATCGTTGTTAAATCAAAATTGTATATAATTCATACGGTTCTATTACAAATCTTTTGTCCATCTTGACGGTATTTAACATCCAATTGATTGGTCTTATTTTTGTCCAGTTTGAGCGTATTTATCATACAATTGATTGGTCTTATTTTAATAAAAATAGTTATAAAATTAGCCATTTTTTCACTAAATCATATAACAAAGACATTTTTTGTCTTATACTTTAAACAAAGTTAATGTCCATCATCATGGTCTTACTATTTTAATAACCATTTTTACAAGAGAGATGACTTAGCCATTTAGTGACCTAATTTACCAAATTAAAATCAACTTAAGAATGAGACTGAGGCAAATAACAAAACTCAAAAGTAGTTATGAGAATACACCCCAAGGGATTTTAGTTCAATTTTTTTTATGAGAATACATAACACGTCTAAGCCACCTGTTAAAATGGTGGGTTTCTTAATCAAATTCAGCAAAAGACAGATATGGAATGATTTTAGTCATTCAATTTTTTATGAGAATACATAACACGTCTAAGCCACCTGTTAAAATGGTGGGTTTCTTAATCAAATTCAGCAAAAGACAGATATGGAATGATTTTAGTCATTCAATTTTTTATGAGAATACATAAGACGTCTAAGCCACCTGCTAAAATTCTATACGATTTAAAGAATTTGATTGACTTGTAGGTTGATGAAATAATTCTCCAAGTCAATTTTCTTGTGAAAACTAGGTTCGGAATCGAACGAGCAAAAACAAAAGTCACACCTCATGTTTGTTCTATAAGGGCACTCAGGGCATCACCCTGATGCCCCTGATAGCGTGACCACCATGGTCATGATGGTAGTGGTGGCCTTCACGGTCATGATTTTGTGGTCGTGTGTTTCGGCGGTCATATGACCGTTACAATATATACATAGGTAAAGGATCCTGTAAAAAGTGTCCAAAGTGTGAGAAGTGTAAGAAATAATCTGGTGTTGACATGTGTCCATCAATTATATTAATGAATAAGGGTAATAATGTAATTTACTCCTAATGGTAGTTAAATTCAATTAAAGGAAATGAGATCATGTGTTAACTATTTTAGGAGAAATTTTAGGAAACATATTTGTTTTTACGATTTTATACATCTGATTGTTTTATCTTCTTCTTTTAATCGCAACATCTTTTAATCATATATTATTCATATCTTCTTTTCATCATCTTTAAATTGCAATACAATGTTTTTTGGATTCCAGATAAAACACCATGACTTGAATCATAGTCAATGTCTCCAGATGTTTAAAACACCACGCCATGAACAATGTCTCTAGATGTTTAAAACACCACGCCATGAACAATGTCTCCAGATAAAACACCATGACTTGAATCATAGTCATGGTGTTTTAAAATCTGGGAATGTTTTGTATTAATTGTCCAGATGTTAATACACCATGGATGTAATCACAATACAATGTTTTTTGTATTCCAGATAAAACACCATGACTTGAATCATAGTCAATGTCTCCAGATGCTTTAAAACAGCACGCCATGAACAATGTCTCCAGATGTTTAAAACACCACGCCATGAACAATGTCTCCAGATAAAACACCATGACTTGAATCATAGTCATGGTGTTTTAAAATCTGGGAATGTTTTGTATTGATTGTCCAGATGTTAAAACACCATGGATGTAATCATAATACAATGTTTTCTGGATTTCAGATAAAACACCATGACTTGAATCATAGTCAATTTATCCAGATGTTTTAAAACACCACGCCATGAATCTGATTACAATTCTTCTAAATGCAAAACACCACGCCTTGAATCTTATATAAAACAAAGAGGCTTCCGATTTAGATCTTGGTCATTAATTCCGATATTTAAGGAAAAAGGAGTGAATGTAGATGTTTTTGGTTGTGTAGGATACGGTTACCATATTTGAAACATTGAAAAAGACACTATTGCACTTCAATTTTACATAAGGTCCCTCTAATTAAAACACAATTTACATTTTTATACCCTATTGATCTCAACCATTAGATCAAATATCCAATGATTTAAAACACTTCTTACCCTTCTCACATTTTAAACACTTTTTACCATATCCCTACCCTATATACATATATAGATAAAAAAAAAATCTTTTTCACCCCTTTAAATATCTAACCTTATACTATTTTTAAACACATTCATTATAAACCTTCTACAAATTTTCCTACTTACACAACTTCAAAAAAAAAAAAAAAAAAAAAAAATACCAATGGAGGGGTTCAAGTTCATTTCCATCCAACTCATCTAGTCCATCAGACTCAATGGCTTCTACTCTTCATTTTTATTTATTGTGGTTGCTGAAGGAAGAGGGAGAGTGAAAAGTAAGTGAAGGATATAGGTATTGTTTTGATAATTTTTAAACTAATGGATTGTAATGGTTATTTTCAACAAACCACAGTGACGAAAAACGTAACTAACTCTTTATTTATGTTAATTTTAACTTTAATAACAGGGGCATTATGGTCATTTCAAATAAACTAACAGGATGACGTTAGTGAGGGTGGACTGTAATTGTTACAAAAGTGAAAGTACAAGGACTGTTTTAGCAATTTCTAAACTAATGGACTGTAATGGTTATTTTCAACAAACGACAGGGACGAAAAAAATAATCAACTCTTTAAAAAACGAAATATAAATTAATATCCCCCTCTCTCTCTCGTATTGCCACAATCAACAACCATAACCACTACCATCATTCAACAAAGCCCCTACCACCTATTCCTTTTGTGTCTATTTATATCAAATCCTAACTCGGCCAGATACCGTGTTCCCACCACTTTGACTCGGCCCAACCTGTTTTGAGTCAAGAAAACACACACACATACACATATAGAAAAAGTATATCGTACAATATGTCTTACGTACATTGCGTACGCGATGACAAAATCGCACGTTATGTTACAAAAAAATGAAAATCGCATGTTTCAAGAATCCTGGAAATCGCATGAGCATAAAGAAAAAAGGGAATCGCATGTTAATAAATAGCCTAAAATCACATGTACAAGATTTTTGTTGAAATCGCATGTGATAAACGAAAAGGGAAATCGCATGTTATAAACCCAATTCGCATGTTGATAATGCATCGCGTACGCAATGTACGTTAAGGCATTTTGTACGCTAACCGTACAAAATGGCTTAACGTACATTGCGTATGCGAGACATTATCAACATGCGAAATTGGTAACTAACACGTGACTTTCATTTTTCCCTCTCACATGCGATTTCATTTTCTTCCTACAACATACGATTTTGGGTTAATTTTAACATGCGACTTCACTTTCTTCTTATACACATGCGATTTCAAGGTTTTTAGCAACATGCGATTTTCAATTTTTGGTAACATAAGGTGCGATTTTGCCGTCACACACGCAATGTACGTTAACCATGAGAACATCTACTTTCCGCGCGAGTTGGGCCAAAATATTTTGCACAAACGTAAATAAAAATATTATAAACACATCTGTGAAAAAAAAAACAAAAAAAATTGTCGAGTCGTTAGTTGCGCATGATGTACGTTCGTTTACGCCTAATGTAAATTTTGTTATGGCGATGAAATATTTTGGAATAATGGATTATAATAATTCCAACTATTAATCGTTGGCCATCAACAGTCCAAACTTAAAAAATAACTAGTATTGGTCCCAACTTTTCATATATTATAAACTAATGGACTTTTACTAACAGAATCTTAATTTCTTTTGTTATTTAAAAGAATTCTTTTGTTAATAATTTACTTTTAGACATGATTAAACTAAATTATCGCCATAGCGTGTCGTGACTAAAGGAATAAAATATTATAGACTCGTCACCTTTTTCCTTTTGAAGTTGTGATGTACGAATTTTAAGTAGTCAAGGGTTTCTAGATTCGTAGGGGTTGGTGAAAGCGAAACAAATAATATCCAATAATATTTAAGTTATTATTATAAAGAATATATATTGATTATCAACTCCTAATATAAACCAACTTGTTCTCCAAGTTTATTACCCCTATATATAGTCCATGTATTCTATTGTGTATGACACACCCATTAATAATAAACATCTTTTCTCTCCCAATTATCTCTTCTCATCTTCTTGCTATTAGGCTTATTCATAACACGTTATCAGCACGATTGCTTTGGATCACACAATCATAAGGTATATCATATTCATTATTTTACTTTCATCAATGCTTACAACCATTTACCGAATGCTATATTAATAACGATTTAGCAGCATAAGGTATATATTTTAAAAATAATTGTTCTTAATTCTGTTGCTTTGGGGGAGTTGATTTTAAACCTTTTGGGTTTACTTTGATGGAGTTGAATCTGGGTAATATATATATAACGATCTTTACTGTTAAAATCTATATTAATGATATTATATTAAATATTTAACTTGTATTTTAAAGAATATATTATTCAAATACGATGATATTAATGATATTAAAGAATAACATTAATGTTGAGATATTCAAAATTATATCTAGATGGGTATATATAGATTTAAAATATATTTTAGACTAACTGATAATATCTCTTAGTCAACCGTTATAGATTTAAATGGCTAATAATATATTTTAAAAATAAAACATCTTTAATTGTTTCATCAGTAAATGTTTTTTCAGTGGTGAGTTTTAGATAATTATAAATCAATACATATATTAGATTATTGGGTAGTTATCTTTCATTTATTTTATTTAATCATTCATCCACTTTTGGTTTTATTTGATGTTAGGAATATGTCTAAGTATGAAATTACTTATGGTATATCGTTCATGTCACATGTTAATGGCCAAGGAACCCGGCTTTAGTCGGTTTTGTTTTGGCTAATTTATTTTTGGTTGCCATCTTGATCGAACTCGTATGTCAAACTAAAAGCCCCAAAACACAATTTCTTTAAATAACATAATTATTGAACATGCAAAGGTAATTGCTAGTTTCTCAAAACCAATATATCACTAAAAAAAAAAAAACTGTATTAGATATTAAACAGTTATATATAATCTATCTGTTATCTTATTATATTGCAATCAATGTTATTTACAGTTTAAATTCACATGTATCTTTTTAATACAGTTCATCATGACAAATCTTGCAAAACTTGAGTTCATGGCTTTAGATATTACTGGGAAAAACTATCTGTCATGGGTATTGGATGCTGAAATACATTTGAATGCAAATAATCTGGGTGAAACAATTAAAGAAGGAAATAAAGCAAACACCCAAGATAAGGCAAAAGCCATGATCTTTTTACGCCATCATATTCATGAGGCTTTGAAAAGTGAGTATCTCACTATCAAGGATCCACTTGTCCTTTGGACCAACCTGAAAGAAAGGTATGACCACCAGAAAACGGTAATATTACCAAGAGCTCGTTACGAGTGGATTAATTTAAGATTGCAAGACTTTAAGTCTATAAGCGAGTACAACTCGGCAATGTTTAGAATCACATCACAATTGATTCTATGTGGTGAAAATATTACTGATAAGGAAATGTTGGAAAAAACATTTTTAACCTTTCACCCCTCAAATGTGATACTACAACAACAATATCGTGAAAGGGGTTTCACCAAATATAGTGAGTTAATATCATGTTTGCTTGTGGCCGAGCAAAACAATGAGCTCTTAATGAAAAATCATGAGACTCGTCCGGTTGGAGCAACCCCAATCCCTGAAGCTAATGTGGCAACATATAATGGCCAAAGTGAAAGTTATGGACGTGGTCGAGGTTATCATCGTGGTCGTGGTCGTGGTCATGGCCGTGGTCGTGGTCAAGGTCGTGGACGTGGCCGAGGAAATTATCATAGTGTTCAGTTTAAAAACAAAGGGACCCACCAAAAGTGGCATAATAATGAACATAAATCCAATGAAGAAAAAAATAAAAAGAAGGTGGGATCTTCATCGAATGCATGTTATCGATGTGGAAGTAACAATCATTGGTCGAAGACTTGTCGTACGGCCAAACACTTGGTGGAACTTTATCAACAATCCATCAAAGACAAAGCAAAAGAAATAGAGACAAATTTTACATATGAGGTTGCAAATGTTGATAAAGACCATAATGATGCAACTAATTTGGATTATGATGATTTCCTTATTGAGCCAACTAACTTGGATTCTGGTGATATTGTGGCTGATACAACCCAGTTGGATGCTTGCAATTTTCCTTACATATGAATTATTAGTTTTCAAGTGATGTTATTTCCTTCATTTCTTTAAGACATTTTGTTTGAGTTTTGTTTTGGGATTTGTTATGTTTGAAGCATGTTAGACATTTTATTTATATGATTTTGTTTTGTTTTGAAGCATATGGAGTGTTTAACTAAGATCCCTATTAGTGGAGAAGATATATGTCTAATAGACAGTGCATCAACGCATACGATTCTTAAGAAAAAGAGTTATTTCTCTACTTTAACCATGAAAAAGGCAAATGTTGGTACTATATCTGGTAAATCAAAATTAATTGAAGGTTTTGGAGAAGCTTATGTAATGTTGCCAGGTGGAACACCTTTTAAAATAACCAATGCGTTATTTTCCCCAATGTCTCAAAGAAATCTAATAAGTTTTAAAGATGTTCGTTTAAACGGATATCATCTTGAGACTACATCTGAGGGACATGATGAGTACCTTCATATCACAAATATAAGTTCGGGTAAAAAGCATGTGTTAGAAAAGTTGCCCGCACTTGCCTCTGGTTTGTATTATACTAAAATTAATGCAATCGAATCAAATGCAGTCATAAACAAGAAGTTTATCGACCAAGAAAATTTTATCATATGGCATGACCGGTTAGGCCATCCCGGATCAACAATGATGCGAAAAATTATAGAAAATTCAGTTGGGCATTCTTTGAAGAACCAAAAGATTCTTCAGTCCAAGGATATTACATGTGTTGCATGTTCACAAGGGAAGTTGATTACTCGCCCATCACCAATGAAGGTGGGGACTGAATCCCTGGTTTTTTTGGAAAGAATACATGGGGATATTTGTGGACCTATACATCCTCCTAGTGGACCATTTAGATACTTTATGGTCTTAATTGATGCATCAACTAGATGGTCACACGTGTGCCTACTATCAAGTCGTAATATGGCATTTGCACGACTACTTGCTCAATTAATAAGGCTAAGGGCACATTTTCCTGATTACCCCATCAAGAATATTCGATTAGACAATGCTGGTGAATTTACATCCCAAACATTTAATGATTATTGCATGTCTATTGGGATAAATGTAGAGCATCCTGTACCTCATGTACATACACAAAATGGGCTTGCTGAATCGCTTATCAAGCGACTTAAAATGGTTGCAAGACCAATGATTATGAAATCAAAACTACCAGCATCTGCTTGGGGACATGCAATTCTACATGCAGCAACACTAATTCGCATCAGGCCAACGAGTTATCATACATCCTCCCCATTAAAGTTGGTTCTTGGTCAGGAACCAAATATTTCCCATCTAAGGATTTTTGGTTGTGCTGTATATGTTCCAATCGCTCCACCACAACGCACACAGATGGGGCCTCAAAGGAGGTTAGGAATATATGTTGGGTATGAATCACCATCGATCATTAAGTATTTAGAACCTACAACGGGTGATTTATTTACAGCTAGATTTAGTGATTGTCATTTTGTTGAATCAACATTCCCAACATTAGGGGGAGACAAAAAACAGCTGGATAATAGTATTATTTGGAATGAATTATCATTATCTCATCTTGATCCTCGAACTAAACAATGTGAACTAGAAGTTCAAAGGATAATTCATTTACAAGGATTAGCAAATCAATTACCAGACGCATTCACTGACCCAAAGAGAGTGACTAAGTCACATATACCAGCTGTTAATGCTCCGGTAAAAATAAGTGTCCCACAAGGACAACCACATGTTGGTAATGAGTCTAATGCACGCTTAAAACGTGGTAGACCAATCGGTTCAAAAGATAAAAATCCTCGAAAGAAAAAGGGAGCAAATAATGTAGATGGTCAAGTCGAGGTAACAATAACGCAAGAAAAGGAGTCTCCAGAAGAGACACTAGACATGATGGTTCTAGAAGAACCTCAGGTACCTGAAAACGAAGAGATCTCAATTAATTATATCATGTCTAGAAATGTATGGAACCGAAGCGAAATCGACGTCGATGATAGTTTTTCATATAATGTAGCGCTACAAGTAATGGAAAACAATGAGGATCAAGAACCAAAATCAGTTGAGGAATGTAAACAAAGAAATGATTGGCCAAATTGGAAAGAAGCGATAGAGGCAGAATTGAATTCCCTAAATAAACGAGAAGTTTTTGGACCTGTGGGTCATACACCTGAAGGTGTAAAGCCTGTTGGATATAGATGGGTCTTTGTGCGAAAACGTAATGAGAAAAATGAAATTGTCCGATACAAGGCAAGATTAGTAGCACAAGGATTTTCGCAAAGACCTGGAATTGACTATGAGGAGACATATTCTCCAGTGGTGGATGCGACAACTTTTCGTTATCTTATTAGTCTGGTAATACAAGAAGGAATCGATCTGCGTCTAATGGATGTTGTGACAGCCTACCTTTATGGCTCACTTGATACTGATATTTACATGAAACTTCCTGAAGGATTCAAATTGCCAAACTCATGTAAATCTAGTTCTCGAGAACATCTTTCAATCAAATTAAACAAATCATTATATGGGCTAAAACAATCTGGGCGTATGTGGTATAATCGCCTTAGTGAATATTTGTCGAAAGAAGGCTATAAAAATGATTCTGTATGCCCATGTATTTTTATAAAAAGGTCAGGATCTGAATATGTTATAATTGCTGTATATGTTGATGACATGAATATAATTGGAACTCCAGGGGAGCTTCAAAAGGCAGTTGAATACTTGAAAAGAGAATTTGAAATGAAAGACCTTGGAAAGACAAAGTTTTGTCTTGGGTTACAAATTGAACACCTTAAGGGTGGAATCCTTGTGCATCAAGAAACTTACATAGAGAAACTATTAAAAAGATTTTATATGGAAAAATCACATCCATTGAGTACCCCAATGGTTGTAAGGCCACTTGATGTGGAAAAAGATCCATTCCGACCTCCTAAAGATGGAGAGGAAATCCTTGGTCCAGAAGTACCATATTTAAGTGCAATTGGTGCATTAATGTTTCTTGCTAGCCATACACGGCCTGATATATCATTTTCTTTAAATTTGTTGGCAAGATATAGTTCATGCCCAACAAAGAGGCATTGGAATGGGGTAAAACAAATATTTAGATACCTTCAAGGTACAAAAGATATGGGTTTGTATTTTACAAATCAATCGAAAACAGGTTTGGTTGGTTTTGCAGATGCAGGGTATTTGTCTGATCCTCACACTGGGCGATCTCAAACTGGATATTTATTTACAAGTGGAGGTACTGCAATTTCATGGCGTTCGGTAAAGCAAACAATCACAGCCACATCATCTAATCATGCAGAAATATTGGCGATACATGAAGCTAGTCGAGAATGCATTTGGTTGAGAACTGTAATGCAACACATTCGTGGATCTTGTGGTATTTCTTCGGGAGATGAGGGACCGACAATCTTACATGAAGACAACGCAGCATGCATTGCTCAACTTAAGGAAGGATACATCAAAGGTGATAGAACAAAGCACATTTTGCCAAAGTTCTTTTTTACACATGATCTACAAAAGAATGGAGATATTATTGTTCAACAAATTCGTTCCAGCGAAAATTTAGCAGACTTGTTCACTAAATCATTGCCGACCTCAACATTCAAGAAGTTAGTTCATGGGATCGGGATGCGTCGACTCAAGGAGCTTAAGTGACCATCATCAGGGGGAGATAATACGCGCTGCACTCTTTTTCCCTTAGTCAAGGTTTTGTCCCATTGGGTTTTCCTGACAAGGTTTTTAATGAGGCAGCATTAAGCGTATGAAGTTGATAATCAGGGGGAGTATTATAAAGAATATATATTGATTATCAACTCCTAATATAAACCAACTTGTTCTCCAAGTTTATTACCCCTATATATAGTCCATGTATTCTATTGTGTATGACACACCCATTAATAATAAACATCTTTTCTCTCCCAATTATCTCTTCTCATCTTCTTGCTATTAGGCTTATTCATAACAGTTATTCTTTTATATGGAAAAACCTACAATTATATAAAAGTTTTTCTATTTCTACTTTTTTAAGAACATGTGATACGGATCCCTAGAGTGGATTAAGCTTCAAAAGAGATAACCCTTAAACAAGTGAAGCTTCAAGAACAAAAGATAAAGAAGTGACTCTTTTTTAACTTCAATATTCTCCTTAATTCATTCATAACTTTTTTTTTTAAAGGTAAAATTTCATTCACAACAACGACGACCCAAGCCGGGCCAACGAAACAAACACTACAAACAAATTACAAAATTATAAAAGAACACCAATCCTTTCATTCTATCATTCATAACTTAATTTGCCTTTTATAGGCTTACAAGTGAAATATAGAAACTAACCCACTACTACTAACTACTAGAAAATATTGAAATACATAAATGCATGAAAGATGGTAAAGGCTACTTGGTGGGCTACTGTGCATTAAAATGTGAGGGAGTTGTATCACAACTGTGGGTATGATGAGATAAGAACGTGGACTGTATTATAAGAGGAATTATCTCTTATGGGAAGATCAATGTTTAATCCTTGGTAAATGTAAGTATTTAAGGAGAAAAATTAGCAGTTAAAAAACGATTCATCTAAAATACTTAGGGTGAGGGGTATAATCTTCGGTGAGTGATGCGGTCAGTTGGTGTCACCGAGCGGTGACCACACCGCAGTGATGAAGAGATTCGGTGAGTGCTATTTCGGTGAGGTAAATCGGTGTGTAGTCACCGATGTGATTGAGAGGAGAGGAGAGAGGAGAGGAGAGGGGAGAGGAGAGGAGAGGAGAGGAGAGAGGATCATTCAACCAATCAAGTTTTTTTTTTTAATTGATGGGTGTTTGACCATACTTAGTGATTGAGTGTAAAATGAGGAGTAGAATGGGGAGTTGACATGACATAATATAATGAAGAAACCTAAACCGTAACCGAAAGGTCGGTTAATCATATTCACCTAACCATAACCGTTCGGATGTTTGGACGGTTTCGGTTAATTTCAGTTAATTTTTTCGGTTAACGACTTGGTTTTCGGTTGTGGTTCGGATTTTGCTCACCCCTACTTTTTCAGCAATCAATCAGTTAGCAAACTAAGGGGCTGTTTGTTTAGCTCTTAATGGCTCAGTATTTAATGGTTTAGAGTGTTTGTTTCACGAGCAGATGTCTGAATGGTTCAGACATTTGTCTCTGAATGGTTAAGCATTATACTGAGTCTGAATGTTTAAGACTTCTAATCTGAATTAGTCAGGCATTTGTCTTTGAATGGTTAAGGATTATACAGTAATGGTTCAGACCTCTTACTAATTCAGGACTTAATGGTTCAGAAATCTTATTGATTGAGCACTTAACCATTCAAAAGTTGTCAAACATCCCCTAAATAAAAATTCATATTTATTAATGAACCTAAGCAGAACCAATTAAAAAATTGTGCAAATATGAAACTTACAAAGTGCTTTGGGGAATTAAAGGAGAATGGAAAAGGCTAACCAATGGTGGTGGGGGTTGGTGACAGGCGAGCAAGCAACAACATTGTCCGGTGAAGTAGCAAGCATCAAACGATCTAGGGTTTTACACTCTTCAGGCAGTAATCGAGGTAACAACAAAGAGCAAGTAGGGGCGGTGGTTTTAGGGTTTTAAAATTATAAAATGTGTTTGATCTAGTTTTTCATAAGGAGTATCGAATGTGAACATTTGGTAATCATAATGCCCTCAGGGCACTCAACACAAGGTTCAAGTTTATTTCGATGTGATATGTGTATGTGGACAAATGCAGTGCAATCAAAGATTCGTGGTTCAAGGGTGAGAAGCGGCAGGATTTTGGAAAATTTTGATAGAGTGTGCAGTGGGGTTTTCAGGTTGAGGACTTTGGTTGGGATTCGATTGGTTAGGTTTTAGGTTGAGGATTTTGGTTGGGAGTCGATTGGTTAGGTAAGTGGTTGTAGTAAGGGCATCAGAAAAAAACCTTAGGGGCTCATGATTCAATCAAAAGAGCCCGGGTCATTTCTAATAAAGTGTGGTTCTTTCGCTTTATGACACCATTCTGTTCTAGGGTATCTGGGTATGTAGTTTGATGAATTATCCCTTTGGTTTGAAAGAATTGTTTCATAGGGTGTTAAATTCACCTGTATTTTTAGATCAGAAAATTTGAATATTCTTTTGAAACTGAGTTTGTACCATGGCATAAAAATGTTACATTTATCAAGAACCTCAAATTTATTCTTCAAGAAGTAAACCCAAGTCATCCGAGTGCATTCAACCACAAAAAATCACAAAATATCAAAGATTTTGTCCTCCAGTAATTGGAGAAGGACCCCAAGCATCTGAGCAAATTAATGAAAATGGAAAAAATGCCAAAAATGAAGGGTTACTTAGCACAAAAAGTTATTTTGGATGGAACTGACAAACATGCGTCATGCGTCAGGACACGATTTTTACAATTTACTCAAAAGTGGGTCATAACAAACCTGATACCTATTTCCATCACAAAAGACCCATCCCATGTTCCTCCTTTGACGTCGCAACGCCACCGAAGTCACCGGTGAAGCCTTCCTCACTTGGATTATCTCCGCCGTGGCTAGTGGCACCATTGTTGCTTATTGCGGTGGCGATTACACCCATGTCTGGTCCGGTGTTCTTGGGGTGTCACTCCACCTAGCAGGATATCTGGCAATCCGAAAACATTGCTCCTTGATGTGTCTCGTCATGCCATAGTGGGTACATTTCAAATGAGTCTTATCTTCTTTAGGTGGAGGACCACGAAGCATCTGGTCAACGGTGACCTTTAGTCATTAACCCTAACCTTGTGTTTGTGACCATTAACCTTGCACCTATACCTTGTGTTTATGAATCACTCTGAACTGCAGCCAGAATATTTTGGTGAGCGGTTTTTTTTAACATCAACATATGTCACCTCTGCTAATGGAAGAGGATCCAGGCGAAGTATCTCTCGTTTTATGGGATCGTACTTTTGGTCTAAGGCATTCAAAAATTGAAACAACTTTTGTTCAATCTGAAATTTGTATAGTTTAGATGTCATCTGGGCACTTCATGGGATTTGGGTCGATTCTTTCGATTTCTCCCGGAATCCCTTGTACTGTAATCCAGAAATTCTCGAGAGAAGCCTCGTTTTCATTAGCTCTGACATGAAGGTTAAAGGTTTGAAACTTGTATTTTCCATTGTTGTAAGTGATGACCAAGGCGTCCCATAGCGACTGTTCGCCATGGGAAATTCGGTTAGGTTACTGATAAGCACAGGCTCTATATTTTGTATAAGCCATGAGAATACAACCAGGTCATCATGTTCCCATTGCTCGAAATAAACTTAATTATATTTATATGTTATGTATTATTAAACTTAGGATTATATGTATATGGGTCAATATTAACGAAGAGGTATGATGGTTGGTGTTACACCGTTTCCCGCATAATGTAACCGCCACATAACCGTCTTTCATAATGTATATAAGAAACTTGCCGGCAATCTTTGCCGGGTACCAAGACAATTTTATTTCATACGAATTGTCCAAACTGTTTCTCCTTCGTTCCCATATTCCCCCTCTGTTTTATTGTTCAATTGTGACTCACCATGAAAACCAATTCAAAGAATTCCGGTCATGCTTCCGCTGATGTTAAACCGGATATCCAACATAGTGGTATCAGAGCCACGGTGGGAAATCGAAGAAAATCGGTCGATATTATACGATTCCGGGCACAACCGGATGAAGAACAAAACAGAGGATACGGAGACGAAGACGGAGACAAATTCAACCCCGATCGCACAACTCCGCGATCACGAATGTTTGCAAGAATGAAGCGAGAAACGATGCTATGCAAACATTGTTCCAATGAAGTGAATGAAAGACGAAGATTGGAACAAGATGTTGTTCCAACAATGAATTACGTCTACAAGAAAAACCGTGGAATAGCGAACGGAATCGATAAGGATTCCCAGAAGTTAAAATACGGACAAGTAAGTGTCCCAAGTTTCAGCCATGTGAGGGTTGAAGACGGCTATGGTATGGGCCGTAGTATTCACGAAGACGGGGAACCATTCAAGAGTACCATACGGGGAAAAGATGAAGTACCAAGCGTGAATTTTGCAACACGTTCAGATGACGAAGAAGACGTTTCGATGTTGAATCCGGCAAGTACAGATGTTCACGATGGGGCATGCTTCACCATGAATATCTATATGGTTGGTTACGATCGGGAAGAGCAGGAAGAACCAATCAGTGATCAGAAGGATCACAATGATTCAATTGAAGAAACAGAACACTACGATTCCGGTGGTGACCGCAACGATGAAGAAGATGAAGAATCATATGTCTTCGTAACTGAAGGCGATATGCAATATAATGTTCCGGTCACCAGAACCGTTCATGAAGACAAGAATATTAAGAAAAGAAAATTTGGAAAGGGAAAGGAAGGAATCCTTTACCCGAATAAAATATGCTCTATTAAAGAAATGATCATATTCTTGGATTCATTAAAAGCTGTGAAATTGGCAATTACAAATGAAGATGAAATTCATTAAGATGGTCAAATGGTTTACTAGGGTTGTTATGAAACAAAGTAGTACATTCCCACCAAAACTTCAAGGCAAAGATGTAGATCTTTATGATCTATACATGGCTGTTCTTTTGAATGGAGGGAAGCCCGTAGTCTCTAGGAAACAATACTGGCCACGTATCGCAACAACTTTGGGTTTGGATCCTACAAAATTCATTTACTTAGTTCTACTCTACAATGAATATCTAGATTTTTTGGGCTGGTACTATACAAGGATGAAAAGGAATTCAAGTGGACAGTGCAGTAATGAACAAGAAGGAGAGCACTTTGCATTCTATGCAAGTAATGACTGGCACGGGCTGAAAAAAAACTGCAAAGGAGGAGGAAATTCGATTTCAAACAGGCTGAAAAAGGCGTTGTTTAAAGCAAGCAAAAGGGTTATGATGCATTCTCGAAAGAACAATTAAGTTATAGGAGTGTGTTAGTAAATAAACTTAATTATATTTATATGTTATGTATTATTAAACTTAGGATTATATGTATATGGGTCAATATTAACGAAGAGGTATGATGGTTGGTGTTACACCGTTTCCCGCAGAATGTAACCGCCACATAACCGTCTTTCATAATGTATATAAGAAACTTGCCGGCAGTCTTTGCCGGGTACCAAGACAATTTTATTTCATACGAATTGTCCAAACTGTTTCTCCTTCGTTCCCATATTCCCCCCTCTGTTTTATTGTTCAATTGTGACTCACCATGAAAACCAATTCAAAGAATTCCGGTCATGCTTCCGCTGATGTGAAACCGGATATCCAACAATACAAATACTTAATTATTTCCAGTCTGATTATAACATTTATCAAGAACGCATACTAAATTTGTTACATCAATTCAACAAAACATGATCCAATCAACGGTATCACCAACATTTGTATGTCTAGGTTTATTCATCCCTTTTCAGTCTTCTGTTCTTTGAGGGAACACCTACATTGAAATAAAAACTATGTAGTTGTGGGAACAAGAACTTTATCAAGAAGAGAGCCTTCATGAACCTTGGTTCTGTAATAGATGTTGCTCCTTTGCATACGCCATCAACGATGGCTTTCGTGCATGGTTCAGCACCCATTGTTGGGAGTACATCTTTGACATCCTGCTCAAAGTAGCTTTTAGCATTAGTAGATATGATAGATCTAGCAGTTGCAATTTGAAGGGAAATGTTAATACTTACTTTTCTTAAACGCACACCAAAACCTTTGGTAGAATATTCTGCTGTTATGAGGTTTGTTTGTATGAACCCAAGTGTCAAGATTGTTATCGTTATTGTCGGAGATACTTCGAATCTAAGGGATTCATAGAAGCTGATCAATGCCGCTTTACTTGCCTGTCGGTACCATAAAATATTCAGAAACGATATATCATCCTACTTTGTATGTTTTTTATCCTCATAACAACATGACTATGACACAGAGAGGAAACAAAATAAATATTAAGAGGTGTGAACACATGTTATCATTTTCTTGATAGTAGGATGGACTAGACATAAAAATAGGATGATATATTATGGTTAAATAATAAAGACAACACGCTAAAGTAAGTTAAGTGAATCGGGTACATTACATTGTAGAAGCCGCCTTTCGGTGGGTGCAACACTCCAGCAGATGAGGCATTGACAATGATCTTTCCCTTGGTTTTCATGAGGTGCGGAATCGCAAAGTGAGTTGGATAAACCGAGCCCCAAAAGTTTATGTCCTACACATTTTGTTGGTAACCCCCATTGGAGTTGTCACTATAATTTTTATTGATTTTTGTAAACACAAAAGAATAAATTTGTGTCACACTTAAGAATGTGTAAAGGTAGTCTAGCTTTATAATTTGTGAAAAATAATTAAAACTCCCCTGTAACTATGCAGTAAAAGTAAAACAATAAGTGGGCATCAAATCAATGCACATGTGTATACAGTGGCGAAGCTTTAGATTTCCGACTGAGGGGGCGGAAGTCATCGGGCCTAAAATTTTCTATAAAACCGGGGGGTTGAAAACGTATATACCCAAAAATTTGTATACGAAAACTACATACTCTCCATTGCTGAGCGAAAAGTTCGGGGGGTCGGCCGCCCCCTCCCGCCCTACTTAAGCTTCGCCCATGAATAAATGATAATGAATGAAGATTATAAAAACATTTAATTTATTTGTTGTGGTGTGTGTTTGAACATTGTGATCATACCATGACAGGTACGAATTTGGTGACTTCATGTCTGATAGAATAAATGGGTCCAATTCCTGCATTACAAACAAGATGATCCACTGTAATGGAATTGATTAGTTTGTTAGTTCACACAATGTGACGGTGAAGAAAGTGGTTTATTAGGATGCCTCACAATGACCAAAATGTTTAATGGTGTTATCTACGAACATCCTACACTCGTCGACTTTTGACACGTCAGCAAACATGTAGAGAACATCAGGAGAGCCGAGTTCACGAGCTCTATCCGCTACTTGCTCGAGTCTACTCTCGGGTTCTTTTATTGCTATAATCGCTAGATATGCGCCGCGTTTTGCATACTCATATGCCATGAGCTGCAATTTTTATAAACCATATAAACATATAAATGTTCCATTTTATCTGTAATAAAAGATTCTAGGATTTCCATACCTCTCCAAGTCCAGATGATGCACCAGTAATCAAAACCACTTTTCCAGACATGTTTTCGGAACATCGAAAACATGAACGGACAGTGTGGATGAGTTCCCAGAAGAAAAGAAAGGGTGAAACCAGAAGCAAAAGTAACAAGAAAATGTAAAAAACAAGGGCATTTGTGAACTTGTTATTGAAGCAGGCTTCATACATGACTGTTGATTTGCACACCCCCACTCATCTTCTCTGAATTTATATGCTTACAGAGGTATGGACTCACTCACCTGGGTCCCACCCATGTTTTGATAACCAATCTTTTTTCTTTACATGACAGAGATCCGGAAACATGTTTACAACTTTATTATAGCCTGTTTTGATTTGCCTTCTTGACCCGTTTACTTTTTTTTTTGAAAGGAAAAAAAAAAAAAAATTGACCCGTTTACTTAAACGAGACAATCACATGGTATTAAGTGCGTCTGGGTTAAGTTCTATGTTTTTGACACGATTAAATTTATGAATAATGTTTGGTTCATCCATAACAACATGTCAACCTGCTAACCTAACACGATCTACACTACTAGTTCATATGAACACGTATCTATATGCGTTCAACGACCAAGCGAACTAAGTAAATATTTATGCTCATCAAGTAATTTAATTTCTATTTTTAGGTTGTGTTATAGTGTGTTCTACTAAAACAATAGTTGTGTGGCACTATTGTTAGGCTATACGGTATGGTAGAGGGTCATCCCTTGGAGGATGATCCATCACGTAGGCGTCACAACATCATAGTCCTTGGAGGATGCCCACAGGAAATAGAGGATGAGCCTACCCCACCATCTTAATTTTTTTTTTAAATTTATCTACTTTTTAACATTTATTAAATAAGATGTAAAAATAAAATCATATATATTAAAAACCAAACATTACATAATATTATAAACCAAATATTACATAAAACTAAAATTAATATAAACTAAAATTACATAATATTATGAACCGAATATTAAAAAACTAACATATTCTAAAAAAATATTAAAAACTACTAGTCTTCATCCGGCATGTGGTCGTTAGGTTCGTTTTGTGCGTTGTTCCAAATTACTCCAACAAGTCCGCTTGTAGGTTTTGACGTGTGTACTCGTTACGTAGAGAGAATCCGTTTAAATCTTGTTGTTCCAAACTAAATGGAATAGAATAGAATTCCCGTTAGATGCGTTTTCGTCGTTGAAGAAGAAGAAGATGAAGACATGCCTATTTTTTTTTTATAAAAGTATGAAAGTTGAGAGAGAGATGGGGTTGAAGTGGGTAAAAAATGGGGTGTCGGGGTTGTATTTATAAAAAAAAAAAATATTGAATTTTGGGTTTTTTTTTAATAATAGCCGTTAGATTTAATTTAATTTTTTTTCTTTTGCAATGGTCATAAGTAGCCAACGGTCCCATTTTTTTGTCATTTAGTGAACGTCTTCAACGTCTGAGGGGGGACGTGCATGACGACGAAAGAGGGGGGGGGGGGGAATGGTGTTGGGTGTGACGACGGGGCAGGCCGAGCCCAAGCCGACCCCTACACCGCCTAGCCTTATCTAATCATATAGAACATGGCATAGACGAAGAGGGCATTTAGTAGGCTCATAAATACCCAACCGAATACATGTGCGTGCCATCTGTTAACCCGTACCATTGTATTTATGTTGGACAATTACTATTAATTGGCTTTTATTTTGATACCGCAGGGGTTGAAGTTTAAACATGAATTAAGGACAAATCACTATCTTTCTTTTTAACAACAATTTATACACTTAAATATCATGTACCTTGCATTTGTAAGGATTTGAATCTATACTTGTGGGGGCGGACACCATACCACCATACCACTAGGCCATGGGTAACCATTCACATCTAACTCTCAAATTAAACAGTCACGAGACTCTTGAAACTTGAAACCAAAGCGCCAACAATCATGGCGTTGAAGTTTGAACACGTGATCCACGGCCATGAGGAAGACACAACGCAAAGGCTAGATTCAATTCGATAGTTATGAACCTAGAAATCTATGTGACCGGGGACCAAAATAGATTTGTAAAAATAGGTCGCGTCAACAGGGCCGTCTCCGAAAATGCTAAAAAGATTTTGGGCCCTAAGCGAGATTAAAAAAACCGGGCCTGACCTAACCTTTTGCAATAAATAAGGAAATAGCGAGAAACAAAGTAAGCCCACTGAACAGAAAAAACGCCTAGCACGTACACTCGAACCCAACACCTGAACTTTAGAAGGGGAGTCGGCAACCGGTTCAACTATGGGTTCCCTCCAGATCTTTTATATTTATGCTTCTAAAAAGCGTACGGGCCCTTCTACGTTTTTGGCCCTGAGCCGTCGCCCACCCCGCACATGCTTATGGCCGGCCCTGCGCGTCAACACGATTAATATATTTAGCTTCAAATTATTAACAAATTAATTTGTAAAACTAATTTACGTACAGCCATATAGTATTATATATACTATTTATGAATATAAAACAAAGAATGTTATTTATGTTTATTATTATTTATATTACAAATTACAACCACTATAATAAATAGAGATAAAATGTAAGAAGTGCTTTGTGAAGTGATATGTAAATATCAATTTGGAAGGGAATTCAGGTGAGATTAATACTTATTTATGACTGTTGGCAGTTGGCACTATAAATTTTGGGTGGTTGTACCTTGAGTGGGCCAAAAAATTCATACCAGACAGGTTGTTCCGTTGCTTTGACCGAGTGAAAGGAGGTGGAAGCATATCACTTGGTCTAGAGATAGATGTGTACAAATCTGGTATTGTTCCATACCCGGCTCGGGGTTGAAAACAATTAGGCCAGGGGGTGTGGCTTAACGTCATCTCGCCACCTTAGCCACTTTTGCGCTCTGGGGCGCCACCGACCACACCGCAGCGGTTAAGGGGGGAGGGCGCCATGGCCCTTCCGCCAGCACGATAACGAGCAAAATAGGGGTGTGCAGATGGGCCCACCTCTTTTCAACCAATAAAATCTGTTTTTTTTTTTTTTTTAATTTTGTTTAATAGGGAGGCTTTAAACCATTGCATGCAAGTTAAAGGGAGGGGCTTTAAAGCCCCATATGACGTGGCGCATAGGTAGATCTGACGTGGCGCGATAAAGCCCTAAGGGCTTTATACCACACCCTCCAGCCTTACGGGTATGGTCATTGGTCAACAAGGTCAAAAACCGGGTATGGCACCGGGGTTTGGAGAGGAAGTGATCATTTTTTCTATTCCGGCCAGCTCCAAGTTTTTTCCTAGGTATGACCGGTCGGGTCGGGTATAACCGGGTTAGAACCAGTTTCAACTTTCAAATTATAGGGTACGCAATCCATATATACCTAACAAGTATGATCAAGTTTGGAACTATATGCGTTGCCTGGTTTTGGGTTTTCGTCGGGTCAGATTCCGTACCCGGTTTGTTTGTTCATCTCAAGAGGATCTCTATCTACAGGCGTTATTTTGTCCATACATAGGTCACATATGATGGGATAAATTAAAGGCTTTCCAAAGCAACGTTTGCTTTCCTAAGTGATCTATTGACCAATAATCATTAATGTCTCGGAGGTTGTTCCACGAGAAATTCCTGGGTTTGAGTTTAGAATAAACAGTTTTGGGTCAAACCCCACAGACACATTTAGCTAAGCAGGTCACGTTTGAGTCGACATGGTGTTAGGTCAGAACATGATTCACACAAACACTAGAACAAACACACAGATCAGCTCACTCACACACACTCTAAATCACAAGAACAAGAACACAACATTTATAGTGGTTCGATCAAGCTTGATCTACATCCACTCCCCACAACTAGTTCTCTCTTTGTATTAGGTGCTCAAAAAGTTACAGTACATGAATGAGAAGTATTTATAGGGGGTACAATTAGGGTTGTTGACTTTAAGCCACAGTAACAAAGAAAACCCCTGCTAGATGTAGCTGTGTATTCCTCTGTGTAGAGGAAAAAACCTCTGCTCGTTATCCTCTGCTCTAGTCAAATCCTTCACAAACCAACACATGGTGGGTTTACAAGTTGATTCGTTTAATTGTATACATTTTTTTTTAATGTGTTATGTATCATAACTTAAATTGATTAGGTATATTATGCCAAAATTTAATATATAAAAGAGAACTGAGGATAAGATTTTATAATTTAAACGTAACTATTTAAGATAAGGCTGTATTTGTGTTATAACTACAGAATAAATATGTGAAAATATAACATATTGTATGGGTTAAATGGGCCGTATTCGTGTTAAGCATTGAAAACTTGTGTCGTGTTTGGGTTCATGTTGTGTTCGGTTCAACCCATCAGGCCACCAACCCATATGAACACGACCCATTTAACACTCCTAGATGGCTTTATATATGTCAATGAGAAAGTTTTGAATTCAAGAGATTGTGGCATCTAAGATATGCCACCAATTAACTTCACTAGTGTCATGTTTGTCAACTCTTTGGATATGGTTGTTAAGAGGCTTACATATCTTTTGTTTCACTTTTATTATGTTTGCCAACTGTTTGGCTAGAGTTTTGTTAGTATCAAATCCCAATTAATTAAGACTTGAACTCACAACCACTTGGATGTTGTGGGGGTGGGGGATTTATAGATACATCTTGATATGTGATTTATTATCAGGATCAATACATTGATTGTTTGTAGCATTTATTAGGTAAGTTGGACTTTGGAGTTTGGATCAATCAAGTGAAAGCGACTATGATAGAGGAATTATTTACAACATCAAGTCTTTAGGTTTCTTATGGCTTAGCATAGATCCAAATATAACTTGGTCTTTTAGTTGGATTGGTGTAAATTTAAAGTGATCCAAGTGTCTGGCGTTTTTTGCCTTGTTTGTTTGGTCGCCCATGTTGTGTGTGTGGGTGGGTGGGTGGAGGGGGGGGGGGGGGGGTTGTGAACGAAATTTGCCTTTCAAAATAAATAAAAAAAAATTACCCACATTCACTTGCTCATAAAACCATAAATGCCAATACTTCCTCAACTAACAGATCATTAATGTCAACAACTCACTTAAACTAGTCTAGTTTCATTATAGTATATTTACCAAGGACAAAAACACGTATATACTATATTTCGTGTATTAATTGAACGAAACACGAAATTCCCATAACAATGATCGAGTTAAAATATGAATCGGATCCAATCAATCAACGGTATCACCAATATGTGTTTGTCAATGATATATGTTGCAAAGCTTTATGCATCTCTTTTCAGGCTTCTGTTCTTTGAGGGGAATAATATATTGAGGTAGAAACTGTGTAGTTGTGGGAACAAGAATTTGATCAAGAAGAAAGCCTTAAAGAACTTTGGTTGTAATGGATGTTACTCCTTTGCATACTCCATCAACAATGGCTTTCGCGCATGGTTCAGCTTCCATTGTTGGGACTACATCTTTGAAATCCTGCTCAAAGTAGTTTTTAGCATCCACAGATAGACATACATGCATTGCGCGCAATCTGAAGGGAAATGTTACCACTTACTTTTCTTAAACGCACACCAACACCCTTGGTAGAATAGTTGGCTGTTATGATGTTTGTATTAATGAACCCAAGTGTCAAGATTGTTATTGTTATTGTTGGAGACACTTCAAATCTAAGGGATTCAAAGAAGCTGATCAATGCTGCTTTACTTGCCTGTCGGTACCATAACATATTAAAAAATGACATATCATCGAATCTTGTATGTTTAATTATTCCCTTATAAGACCATGATGAATAAAAATAAACAAACTAGGGGAAACAAGGCAATAGAAATAGGTGATAAAACACATGTCATCATTTTCTTGTTAGCAGGTTGAGTTAGATATATAGAGTAGCACAGTAAAGACATCACACTAAAGTAAGCCAAGTGAATAGGTAATGTTACAGTGTAGAAGCCGCCATTAGGTGGGTGCAACACTCCAGCAGAAGAGGCATTGACGACAATCTTTCCTTTGGTTTTCATGAGGTGTGGAATCACACAATGAGTTGGATAAACCGAGCCCCAAAAGTTTGTCCTATACATATTCGTTAGTAAACCCATTGGATTAGTCACTATATTTTTCATGATTTTGTAAACACAGTATAATAACTTTGTGTCACTTATTTGTGAAAATAGTACGTGTGCATATTATTTAAATGTGAATAAAAATGATAATGAATGAAAACGACAAAACACAAACAAGAGAGTATCATAGATGGGTCAAAATAATCATTTTTAGAATGTAAAAATAAAATTATGTCATTACGACATTAACAAACTCGTCAGGGCCGGCCCTGAGAATTTGTGTACCCTGTTCGAGCTCCCAAAAACGGTGCCCTTAGGCCTTAACGAAATTGGGTATTGGGCTCGATAAATGTCTAAACCTAATGCTAATGGGCTAATAACTAATCTAAAGCATAAGAATAGTTTGTAAGTGGGCCTATGTTGTGTTTGTATAGGTATACCCTATTAAAAAAGAAATTTTTACGTATACATATCGGGTTTTTTTTTCTAAAAGTAGCGTGCCCTCCGAAATACCGGGCCCTGGCCGGTGGTCCTCCCCGCCCACCCCCAGGGCCGGCCCTGAAACTCGTCCACCGGGTATACATAATTCACCTAGTTAAAGTTGGTTGTCGACAAAAATCAGCCTTTCTAACATCATACATATATATTAGATACAGGTGCATATTTGTTAAATTTGTCATGGTGTGTGTTCGTACAGGGGTCCAATTCCTGCATTACAAACTAGATGATCCACTGTGATGGAATCAATTAGCATGTTAATTCACACAAGGTTATGGTGAAGATAGTAGTTTATTAGGAAAGGGTTACCTACAATGACCAAAATGTTTAACGGTGTCATCAACGAACACCCTACACTCGTCGAATTTTGACACATCAGCAAACACAGAAAGAACGTCAGGAGAGCCACGTGCACGAGCTCTATCTGCTACTTGCTCAAGTAGACTGTCGGGTTCTTTTATTGCTATAATCGCTAGATATGCGCTGCGTTTTGCATACTCATATGCCATGAGCTGCAATTTTTATAATCCACATTAGATGTAAGTATAGATCTTTCATTTAATCTATAACTAAAGATTCTAGGATTTACGTACCTCTCCAAGTCCAGATGAAGCACCACTGCACCAGTAATCAAAACCACTTTTCCAGACATGTTTTCGGAACATCGGAAGCATGAACGGACGGTGTGGATGAGTTCCCAGAAGAAAAGAAGGGGTGAAACAAGAAGCAAAAATAACAAGAAAATGTAAACACAAGCGCATTTATGAACTTGTAACTGAAGCAGGCTTCATACATGGCTGCCAATACGCATACCACCACTCATGTTCCCTGAAATTATATGCTTACAATGTTGCCTGGGTTAGTACTCACTCAGCTGGGCCCCACACGCGTTTTGACAAACAAACAAGTTTTTTATATAACACGAACCCGACATGAAAAAAGTTAGGTTTTGGTTGACATGTCTAATTCGAACTGTGTTTGGGTTGATATGTCTAAGCCGTTTAGTAAACATGTCATGTTTGGGTTAGAATGTAGTTAAACATGTCAATCTGTTTAGAACTTTATTACAACCCGAATTGATTTACCAGCATGTTTGATCTCTTTAAATAAACGTGGTACATGATCGTGTCTGACTTACATGGCATTAGCTATTAGGTTATGTGTAATGGGGCGCGAGAAAAGGACATAGCGCCGCTATGGCGCCAAGAACACCGCCCCCCGGGGCGCCATGACCAAAAAAAATTTAATGGCGTGAAATATATCGCGGCGCGAGAAGGAGGAAGGATTGTTCTGCATTTTCCACTTTGGTCCCTGCATTTTACACTTTGGTCCCTGCATTAAAACACTTTGGTCCCTGCATTTTACACTTTGGTCCCTGCATTTTACACTTTGGTTATGATGAGGTAGGGGCTTTATGACTACGGGCTCTAGTGACATAACGCCTCATAAAGCCCCTATGTGACGTGGCACGACACGTGTCGCATAACGCCCACAAAAGGGCTTTATGACTACACATGGCCTTAAACATGGGTTTAGTTCGTGGAATTTAATGGAATTCAAATTATACAATGGAATGAAAATTTAATTTTCATTTCTTAATATTTTTGGTTGGTAGATTTGTTCGAATTAAAATCTCAAATTCATTTTTGATGTCTTCGATTTGCAAATTAATTAGAATGAACTCTATCAACCCCTTCCATACAACAAGCATTTTAACATGTCAAAGAATTCAATCAAACTTTTTTTTTAACGGCCGACGAATCATTCAAATGGGCTACATGCGAAATTCACCACATCGGGATACCCTCTCCTCCGAACCGGGGAAAACTCTCACCTAGGGCCGAAGCCCATGAACACTCGCCCGAAGGCACGACAGTGCGGTGAGGTAAAACCATCGAACTAGCGATCACCACCTATTCGCCTAGTCTCCCATCATCACCAGGTGCCTCAAAAAATAATGGAGAGGGCAGGAATCGAACTTGGGTCCCTTAGAACACCAAGTTTCTCTCTTACCACTCCTCCACCATCTTATTGGCTAATTCAATCAAACTAAATACAACCTCTATCCATTATTCACAGTTGTTGTGACCACCACCCCACACCCACACTCACCCCTGCCAACAACCACCTTGCCTCCCTCCCTGCCACTCCACCACCGCTTTGATCCCGAACCACCTGTGGGTGGTAGGGGCGGTAGTGGGATCTCTACGATGGCTAAGGTAGCGTGATTGGGTCTGAGGTGATATCGGTTATGGTGCGACTGGTAGGTGGTGTTTGTTCTAATATATTTTAATTCATTTATATTGTTTTGTGACTAATATTCATTACAAATTCAAATTTCTTTCGATAAATTCACACTTGTTTGAATTCTATTTTTCTTCGCCAATGTTAGGTTAGTCAAGTATAGTCATGTAAAGGTAGGATTAAAATTCCTTAACCTTGTGGATTCACCAAAACACGAATAATCTTAAGGATGATTCGGATGGTCATGAATGAATAATTACAAAATGAAATCCTCTGATTCACCAAAATAACGAAGTGAGTTAAACTAGACGAGTGCATTTCAAACTTAGATAGTGTTCGAAGACTTGGTGTAGTTTGTTGACTTTATTTACTAGAAAGTCATTTGGTGACTTAGATGGGGTAAAAATAAGCTAATTAGCTAAGTAATCTAATGAGGTAGGTGGAATCCAAGTTATGGAAACAATGTTCCACGCTTGCACCTTCACAATAACTCAAATCTTTCAACATTTAAGATTGGAGACTTGGTTTGATTTCTCTCATCTTAGAGCTTACTTAGGATCTTTATGTACAAAAGAAAGGAGGTGTTTGAACCTCATACTTTTTGGAAAAACACCTAAACTTAAGCTCCTCAACATGTAGATTAATTGGGGACTAGGTTTAGTACAAGTTCATCCAAGAAAGACAAGTAAAAGTTGAAGTAAGTTTGAAAGTATAAAAAAAAAACAGAAAACAATCCTACTTTGGGCCTCAACAATGGTGATGTACCACATTTGTTTACCTTGGTAAACATTGAGTAACATCTCTAGAGGTTGTCCAAGTAAGAATAAAGCAAGAAATAGAAGAAACTATGGAGAAAAAGGTTCAAAACTCACTGCGTTGAACCTTTGTACAATCTGCCCACTTGAAGAATTGCTGAAAGATTTAGAGAATTCTGAGAGGATTTGGAGTTATGGAAAGTGAAAAAATGTTAGAGGAGGCTTGGATTATAGTGAGGGATTAGGGTTTGGGTTTAAAGAAGGTTGAAAGGTGATTGGAGGTGAAAAGAGGTGGAAAAGAGGTCTAATCCGCGAGTTGGGCGAGTTCTGCTATAAAGTGTTCGTCCCACGCATCGCGGGAGGGAGCTGTCACACCCCAACCAGCATCGGGATGATACGGGGCATGATGATTGCCCTTAGCTATTGACACTATTAAAAGTTTAGATATTTAAAGTCACCAAATTAAATTTGTCACGCATAACCATAAAAAAACCTTTAACATAATTCATACGTTTCTCAAAAGATAAAAAACTATGAACAATGGTTCAATTTATTACTAAGGCATGCCCTACGTATCTTTGTCTTCAACACTATCTCCTACATGTGTACCTACATTGCATAAAAAGGTTTTGGGTCAACAAAATGTTAGGTGAATAGATCTATATTTTAAATAAAGTGTTTTGTTTTTTTAATTTTAAAAATATATTTAACATGCAATTCCGTGGTGGCAATACTAGGCTATAACCCATGGCCGCAGAGAACCTAGTCAGCCAGGTGGATTCACGCGAAACATGTGACACAAAGCGAGTAAACACATAGATACACACAAATGCAACCATATATACTAGAAATAATAGAAACAATGAACGCAATACACATAGTGACACATTGACTTTGCATGCTATTTAATTAAATAGAAAACATGACACATGATATACCCCAAAAATATTTAATGACTAAAAAGAGGAGAGAAATAGATTTACTCACTTGTTGCGAAGATATGATCCACGAGAATTACCGCACGAAAAGGAAATGGATAATATCTAAAACAACAATCACCCTAAAAAATATCAATAAACAAGGTACCAAACGAGCGAAATAAACGAATACGATGAGATGATGATTTCAAGGTTCACATGATTCGAGGATTTTCTTGTTTAAATGGTAAAACGATTTAAACGACTAAGATATATAAGCACAATTAATACAATTTGTATTTATATATAATTATAAAAATATGACGAAATTGTACGATCTCGACTAAAAAGATATTATATATATATATATATATATATATATATATATATATATATATATTTCTCTAAAAACAAATCTATATCATCTTCAAGTTCGATATAATAAAATATATTACATTTGTTAAAATAAATATATATATATTTCAAGATTGATTAAGAATACCAACAAATAATGATTTAGTCTAAACGTATATTTATTTATTTCGATCATGAATATAAGTCTAAAATGACTAAAAATATAGATTTATAGTTTCCATAACAACTGATTTTGGCTACAAGCATAATATATAAATATATATATATATATATATAATTTAATTATTTCGCAATAAAGTATATATAGTTGATATAATGTGATCAAAATGTTTATTTAATCAAATATACATTTTTAATGGATGAGACTTAAATTTAGTGACAAAAATATATAATAGTCCGTAATATCGTCTAAGACATAAATATATACTTATAGTCCAAAGTAACCAAAAATATACTTATGTATAATTTAACCATTTAACTCAATTTGGTTATAGTCCAAAACTAATTTGATTTAAGCCTATGATCAAAACTTCATGTTTAATTGGTATATAGTTAAAGGAAATATTTATAGGTTAATATGATATAGATTTCTAATAATTTATATATTTTGCATAAAGTATAAATTATGATAAGAATTTGTAGCATGATAAGCCTAGCAAAATATAAGCATATATACTATATTATGATAAGAATAAATTCTATAAAAATATGTAATCATGATTAACATGAACACTACTAAAATTGCATCTTAACATATGTCTAAAAATATTATACAATAAATTCACTGATTCAATTTTATAAAATATAAAAATCCCCAAATGCTTATAAACCCTAGAATAAGATTCTTTAAGTTGAGAATCAACTGCCCTTTATCAACGAAAATTGACAGAGGGCTTTTGCAGATGCCAGAAAATAAATAGGTTTAGGCCCAAGAATTACCTAAACGTATTAGAATCGAGGTTGAATTTGTTGAAGGAAGCTCCAAGACCTAGAATGAGAATTCTTAAATTGCATTGGGTTTTATTTTTTTATTTGTGAAATTGATGGAATCACCAAACAAACCTTTCTTTCGGTGCTAGTAGTTTGTTTGAGAATTTTGAAGTATGCAAGATGAGGAAACATAGAGAGAGACTATGGATATGAAAATGATTATTTTTTTCTAGTCAAGGTTGTATAAAAGGATTTATAATATCAATACTATAAATACATTTACTTGCAAACTAATGAGATAAGTTACACAATTTATGTTGGAAGATGAATAGAATATTAATCAATACAAGCCAATAACTTCAAATTCATAATTAACTTCTACTTAAGTTGACTAACCATATATTCATTTAGTTATAATACTTCTCATATTAAATTTCAAATTCACTACAATTTATGTAGACATTTTTTTCTTAATGATTTGTGCAAGATCATTAAACAAATTTATAAATCATGTTTTAAATATTTAAATACTTAAACTATTTAGTTTTTTTTTTCCGCCAGAGTAGTTTTTAAAATAATAATAATAATAATAATAATAATTTTCAAGGTGTTTTATTGATCAAAATAGGTACGTACAAGTGTAACGAGGAATAAATACAAAGTCTAAATACGCTTCGGGTCCGGTTTACAAAAAAATGGGTTTTCTAGGATCCATTTATGGTGGATGTTATAGGAGCATTGTCTCCTCCGCATGGCGCAGGAGTGGGTAGTTTCAACATTTTGCAATTTGGTACCTGAAGTTGATTTTATGGTCTGTTTCGGTTAAAAACTCGATATTAAGCACGTTTTTGGGTATTTAGGGTGTATATAAGCATGTGAATGCTATTAACATGTATGAATATTGTTTCAAAGAGAATAGAATCTCGATGTAAGGCTCGGTTTTAAATAAAACGTGCATTCATGATTGATTAAGTATCGTGTATGTATGAATGAACACTTATGAATAAAACGTAATTTCTATTATAATCAAAATCTCAAGATTACAAAGATTGAAATGAAATACGAATACAAGCCTTCTAAAAATAGAAAGTATGAAAATACGAAATGTTATACAATAACCCTTCCCCAAAGCCCATCCATTCCCCCAATTCAATTAACCAACTTTCCTAAACACATCTCGTCGTCCTTGCTCATGACTCTAGGACAATCTTGAAAATAAGTCCAGAAGTCATTCGATTTTAGGTATGGTTTTTTTGTGAGAGAACAAATGAAGCCGTCGGTAAGGTTATTTTATGGAATGCGATAGGGAATAGTCAAATGACATCTTCAAAAATATATTATTTATAATTATGCATAAGAGGTAATAAAACATATTTTTTATCATATGTTTTATTATTATAATTATGTCATAAACAACACCCGACCGGACATAAGTTTTCTAATTGAACATCATTCATTAGGGAAAATGTGTATTGTGTTTGTTCAGTTGTATGTCGACCACCAACATGTTACACCTATATCAAGGATACCTCTTGTCACATAATTGGCATGTTAGATGGACAGCTAACTTTCTAACCCAGTATAACTCCAAATGGTGTTTCTGATAATATATGTTGTGCCACAAGAATAGCATTGCTAAGGCTTTATCTTTTATTTATTTACGAGGATAAAAAAAAACATCTTTAGCATGTTGTTGATTCTGGTTCCAGTAATCAAAGGAACATATATCTTTAATTAAAATTTATTGTGTGTACGCCTTAAGGATTTTATGTCTGTATACTATATTTAAGCAGGGGCGAAGTATAGAGGGGGGGGGGGGGACCCCAAACTTTTCGCTCAATAGTGTTATATATGTAGTTTTCGTATAGAAATATTTGGGTATATACGTTTTCGACCCCCCGGTTCTATAGAAATTTTTGGGTCTATACGTTTTCGACCTCCCGTCATCCGGGTCAAGCTTCGCCATTGTATTTAAGCATGTCAATGTCTAGATCAGGAGTAGGGGGAGTAAATGACTTTGATCATTCCATGCCATTTTTAGGCCCTTGTTATTAATAAAGGTAGAAATAAGGATTTGATAAAAATGTAAGGATATATGCAACCATAAAAGGGCCTAGTTAGTCTTAAAACTGATTACTTCTTTTGTGCACAAGATTAAGCTAATTGTAGACTTTAAACTAGTAACATATATGATGAATTAAAAGAGTTTGAAAATATTATAGTTTTGATTTTCTAGTAAGTATGGTCTAAAATGTGTGATCATTATTCTTTTAGATGTTGTGTCTAAGCATACTAGTTAAACTTGCACAGATTGATGTGACAACCGATAGATCGATCATTAATTATAAAAAAAAAAAAAAATTAAGAATACAACTATGTCTTTGGTACCATATATATAATTATACTTTATACATGCAAGAACTTATAGTTGTGATGTATAATTACAAACAAACCCTAATACAATATGGTGATGTTGCAACGGCCTTTTATGATTTATCCACCCTTTTGCACTTTATCAAACATTGAGGCAAAATAAATATTGGAGTAGATATGGTGTGATTCTGGGAATAAATACTTGATCAAGAAGAGAGCCTTAATGAACCTTGGTTGTGTAATGGACGTTGCTCCTTTGCATACACCAGCCACTATGGCTTTCGCACATGCATCGGGCGACATCGTTGGATACACATCTCCTAGATCCTGCCGAAAGTATACTCGGTTTAGTGAGCTTTTATCTAGCTAGCAACCGTCTTAGGTTCAATCTTTGGCAATTAATTTTTAGGGAATTTTATAAACCAATAGTTACTACTTACTCTTCTTAGATGAACACCGGCGGTGCTGGTTGAATATTTGGCTGTTATGATGTTTGTTCTTATGAACCCGAGTGTCACGATTGCTATCGTTACCGTTGGTGACACTTCATGTCTAAGGGACTCGTAGAAACTGATCAATGCTGCTTTACTTGCCTGTGAGACATTGCCTAGCATAAGTTATCGCTAGTGATACACATAATTAAATGCGGGTCAAGTGATTCAATTTGTTGGGTATATTGTGGTTAAGTAAGAAAGATGACACATGGAAACAAGTCACGCATACATTGTAGACGCCGCCTTTTGGTATGTTCAACACGCCAGAACCCGAGGCATTGACGATGATCTTTCCATTAGATTTCACGAGGTGTGGGATTGCAAAATGAGTTGGATAGATCGATCCCCAAAAGTTTATGTCCTACACACGAAAATCCATTAGAGCCGTTCATGTGCATGTTTAATAATCAACAAAAGAGGCATGCAGACCCAAAAAACTAACAAAATAGGCATTGACTTTTAAAATTAAAAAAAAATACACATATCCAAAATTAACCAATCAGATAACACCAAATAAACAAAGTTGGTATACCATAACAGGTTCGAACTTGGAGACATCAATGTCAATAGAATAAATGGGTCCGATTCCAGCGTTACAAACAAGATGATCCACTACAAACCAAGTAATCAAGTAGCATGTTAATTCACACAAAGATAGGGAAAAAGAAAGTAGTTTATTAATTATAATAATAACGGGATTACCCACATTGACCAAAATGTTTAACGGTCTCCTCCACAAACATCCTACACTCGTTTATCTTGGACACATCAGCAAACAAGAAAAGAACATCAGGAGAGCCGTGTTCACGAGCTGTATTCGCTACTTGCTCAAGTCGACTCTCTGGTTCTTTTATTGCGATAATCGCTAAACACGCCCCTCTTTTTGCATATTCATACGCCATGAGCTGCGAATGTGCGTATTTAATTAATTTAACATGTTGTACGAGTTAACTTATGTTTAAGGTTTATGATGATTTACGTACCTCTCCAATTCCGGATGAAGCACCGGTGATCAAGACCACTTTTTTGGACATGTTTTCGTCACCTTGGAAACTTGAACGGACGGTGATTATGAGTTCGCAAAGGAATAATAAAGGTGAAATAAGAAGCAAAAGTAACAAGAAAACGTAATACACAAGTGCATTTGTGAAGTTGTTATTGAAGAAGGTTTCATACATGGCTTGGCTGACTATAAAATCACCATTACACATCTCATGTGAATTTATAAATAGAGTTGACGGTTGAGTACGGATTTGGCCCTCATGAAGGAGGTCGTTTTTAGGATGGTTACCCACCCTTTCCCAAACGCCACCATTTTTAAAGGGGGTGTCAAGAGAGGTGGCGTAAGTGCGTTACCTATTAACTAACCCACACCGCCACACTTCACAAGATTGTTATGGTTTAACTAAAAATATTAAAAAACCAAAAAAAGAAAAAGAAAGTTGATGATTGGTTGGGGTGCACATGGGCACAACTCTGTTCTCTCTCACGCCTGCCATGGGCTTGACGGAGTTGCCCATAACGCCCCCTTTAGGTGGTCGTATTTTGGTGTCGGGGGACAACATTCGATAACTACAACAACCGGTCGTAACACAAATGAAAGATGGGGTCAACTACACTCCACCAATCACATGGACACACACATTCATTTTCAAATATTTCGCTTTTGTTTAATTTTTGTAATACCGCTGTTAAAGGGTGGGTTAGTTAAAGCTCGTTGTTTACATGGCAGTGACGTCGCAAGGCGTTAGGTATTTTTTAGTTAACCCACGGCACATAGTCTAATTAAACAATTGTCTACGATCGTTAAACTGCCACGTAAATATTTGTGGTCATTATCTCATTTATGTTTCCTATTTATTTTAGGGTATGTTTGGTATGAGGTAATGAAATGGGCGAAGAAATGGAATGGGCAAGGTAATAGAATGGACGAGATAATGGAATGGACCATTACCATTCCTTGACTTGTTTAGTTACCAGGTAGGAATGGAACGAATCATTATTGTGTTGTTTGGTAGGAAAGAAAAGACGAAGAAATAAAATCGGTGGTGCGAGGCGGTGATCAGTTGCGGTTACCGTGGGTGGTGATAGGTGGCGGTGACGAAGGAGGGTAGCAGCAGTGGTGGTGGGTCGCAACGATGGGTGGTAGCGGTGGTGGGTGGGCGACGACGACGGTGGTGGGTGGTGGGTGGCATGGTGGATGTCAGTGGTGGTGGCGGCGGCGGTGGTTGGTGTGGATGGTGGCGACGGTGGTGGGTTATAGTGTTGTTAACGAAGAATGTAAGAGGAAACGGAATGAAAAATACATGGGGGCGGATGGAATGATTTTGAAGGAATGAAAATGTCTTGTGTAATGAGTAATTTCATTTCATTAACCAACCAAACATTCTTTTCTACATTCCCTTTCAATGGTCAAATCCATTCCGTCTCTTGTTCCTGCATACCAAATGCTACATTACTAATTAAGATACAACGTGAAAACGTTGTTGATGCACTTTTGTGTATGTCGCTAGTGATATTCGTTATATCATTCGAAACAAGAAATCACCGTGTTCAAGATCCAATTTCAGGACCTACAAACGTTAAGATAAGTATTATTAAAAAATTTAAGAATTAGAAAATCAATTTTGAATCCACAAATAGAGATTTAGATCAAATTAATAGATGAGATCCATGAACAGATGGTTCCTTTTATGAAAGGCTAAAGCTTGATTTACTTAGATAATATTATAGATATGCTTTTAGTTAAAAAATTACTAAACCTTTAAACGGGGAAGAATCCTATGCAAACTCGAAAGTTTTACGCGTACCCAAGGGCAACATGAATTTGAAAATTGTGTAAGAAACTCAGTTGTACTCACGCATTGCGTTGGGATAACGCTTTTTTTTCGTTGCACGTTACGGTTGATTGTTTATAAAATTTAAATCTAGAAAAAAACACACTTAACAACTATATTTTTGAAAAGCACAAAAATTTATGTTGTAAAAACATATGCACACAATACCCAAAAATAAATTCAAAGAAAGAATGGTACATTACATTGTGGTAGTGTCGAAATGTAAAGTGGCTCGAATTAATACCATCTAATGAATACGCATTTCATTTGACCTGATTCGTTTCCAAACATAATTTACGTCAAAACGTATAACAATTGAAAACGTACATAAAAATAAGCACACAAAAGTATTATATTTGACCCGACTCAATACAGAAAAAAATTTATAATTTACGTTAAAACGTAGACCAACTGAAAACAACAACAACAGCAACAATATTATATTTGACTCAACTTATTTCCAATAAAAACTTATGTTTAAAAGTAAATTAACTTAAATTTATACCGGTCGTACATAAAAACAAACACTTGAATTTATTACAAAGTTTTGAAAAAGTTAAAGGCTTATAAGTGTGTTTGAAAGATAAAAATACAAAATAAAAAAAGTCAATGGGAAGCACTATCCACCCTAAGCTGCTAAATGTGTTATAGACTTATAGTTATGTGAACCCTACTATTCATGGGTTATTGACATGAACATAACGCGTTTAATATGATAAATTTTACCTTTTATTCTATTTGCAAATAATTCCTCTAAAATTACAAATTTATAAAGAAAACAACTCTATTAAGGAATTACGTAAAAACTATGGATTCAACATCATTTCACCATTTATATATAATTACATAGTTAGTCCTTGTGGTTTGCACAAAATAACATACTTAGGTACTAATAGTTTAAAATCACCTTCTAGGGTATTAACTTTTCATTTTGTAACGTTTAGAGGTATTAACTTCTAGGGTATTAACATAGTTAGTCCCTGTGGTTTGCACAAAATAACATACTTAGGTACTAATAGAATGTGATTTTAAGCCTACAAATATCGTTAATACCTCCAAACGTTAAAAAATGAAAAGTTAATACCCTAGAATGTGATTTTAAACTATTAGTACCTAAGTATGTTATTTTGTACAAACCATAGGGACTAACTATGTAATTAACTCTACTATTAATTTATAAGAATCTTAGGCATCATTACTTGTAAGTTGTGCTAGATATGTTGTACAAGTTATTTTCCATTTATCTTTTTATTGGTTTTCTTGGGTGGTGGTTAGGGGTGTGCACGGTTTGGTTCGATTTTTGGGTAAAATTAAAACCGTAACCGAAATTCGGTTTTTGAAAACTGTTCGGGTTCGGTGTTTTCTGTAAAGACCTTCAAAAATGATCCTAAAATTTATATACTATTAATTTATAAGAATCTTAGGCATCATTACTTTTAAGTTGTGCTAGATATGTTGTACAAGTTATTTTCCATTTATCTTTTTATTGGTTTTCTTGGGTGGTGGCTAGGGGTGTGCACGGTTTGGTTCGATTTTTGGGTAAAATTAAAACCGTAACCGAAATTCGGTTTTTGAAAACTGTTCGGGTTCGGTGTTTTCTGTAAGGACCTTCAAAAATGATCCTAAAACGAGCCTTAAATGAAAACCCGGACCCTGAAACCCTACCATACATGAAAAACAAAGAAAAACAAGAAAATTGGGTTTCAGGCGGGCCGCGTAAGAAATAGCTTAGTCTTACGCGGGCCGCTACAACTTATCAATCACCGGATAAGCGTCTAGGAGCTTCAGACGGGCCGCGTAAGACTTAAAAGATGTTTACGCGGGCCGCGTCAACTTAAAATTCAACCGGATAAGTATCCGGGCCACGTATAGCCCATCTGTCAAACCTAAGCCCATGACTAACTAGGCCTACGCCTAGACTAGGCGGCCTCGCGGGCCGCGTAAGACATATGTGTGGGTTTACGCGGGCCGCGTAAAACCCAATTTCAGGCTATAAATAGCCTAGCTCAGGGGCTTTCATTTTGTGTCGACGAAATCTTTTATAAACGAAGTTATACAGTCCAAATCTATATTTTCATATAGTGAGGTGCTGCCACAATACCGGGTATTAACTCGATCGCTGCTACGATTAAATATCTGATCGATTGAAACTATCCAATGGATGTTTAAGTGCTGCCCGCATTAGGGTTATACTTTGTCATTCGTCGTTAATTCGATGGATGTTTAGTATGGCACTTTGTCATTCGTTGTGAGGGTTGTATCTCGTGAGTTATCGTAAATGCTGTATTAGTTACTAACCTGGTTCGTGTGCATTGTTGTAACACCCTTATTATTATTTAACAATTTTCGTATAATTTACGAAAATAAACGGGTAATTAGAATTTCAATACATTGAAAATATGGGTTTCATTAAACTTTATTTACAGAATTAAAACTATACAAGATAACATGTTTGAGTTCGTCATTTAACAAAATAACGATACATAGTGCGGAAGCTTATTTCTCGACCGTGTTCGGTTCTTCGTTGTGCTTGATCATCCTCCGGTGCTAAAATCATGCCTGAAACTCATAAAACATGAGTTGGATTAGTCATATGTAACTTAGAACATATTTAAACGAGTCCGGGAAGCGAAACTGATTAAAATAAAAAATTTTCGCTAATTCAGGGTTCTGTCGCGTGTCGCGGAGGAACCAGGTTGTTCCTTCGCGTGTCGCCTGGGAAACCAGTTTCCAGCAGGTTGCAGTTCAGATCAGCTATGCCAGTTTTAACAGAAACGGCCATAACTTCTTCGTTATTGATCCGTTTTACCCGATTCTTTTTCCTACGCGTCCGTAATTTAATCCTCCATCTTATGGAGTTAAAATCCTACATCCAACATAAGAAATTTTGAGACTTCTAAGCCTTTGACTCGTTACCTTTTTACCGAATTTTAACCCGTTTATGCATTTTATCAAACAAACGTATTTGTTTGATTCCTATATTACATACACTTCTATAAATTAATGTTACCTACCATATTAGGTTCTAATCATAGGTTTATTACACAATTTAAACCCGTTTTCGCTTGTATGCTTATTTTGACCCGTTAAGGGTATTTAAGCACTTTCGAGCCTAAAATCGCTTTCGATTGCTTCTAGCATTCCATCACCACATTTCTTACCCTATAATACCCCACCTCGACTGTATTTAAGGTGAGTTTATTGTGGTGATCTTATATAACCCAAATTTTACCTCTAGAATCAATATTTTACGGCAAAACTCAAATAGTGCCGTTTGACTAAAAATAATACCTCTTTCAGCTTCTATACTTATTCTAAGTATTTACCCTATCATAAAACTCGTTTCCAAACAACTTTTAAAGGTTGTTTGTTCCAATTAGCCAACGAGGGCATTTTGGTCGATTTTATTCTCTTTACTACTAAGGACTCTCTTTCCCATAATTCGAACAAAATAGCATTTTTAACTACAACATGAATATGCGTACCTATCCCGGATCAACAAGTAGACCCGATTCATACCTTGTTTTCATTATCACACAATCAATAGTGATGAAATCATCCGATTTTGCTAATCGGTCCTGTTAGCATAAGACTTGACAACCATATTAGTCGATATTGTCAAATGGTGTTATCAACACCATTCGACCCGTTTGGACTACACGCCCAACGTTATCTATTTAATCAAAACATCGTTTTTGATTTCCAATTTATACGTCCATTCATTCCGGATTTTATTAACATACCCTTTTTCTTTAAACTCTTTTCTTACAAAATTCAACCCATTTCGGCTTACGCTATGAGTATCCTTTTAACCTTTATTTACACTAGTCGACATTTGACCAATTTCCGTTTTTGTCCTTTTTCCCCATTATTAGATTACACTACAAGGTAATCTTAACAAAAATCCATATTTCCAAAACAATCGTTATCCGTTTACAACGTATTGAATAAACGAGTATTCTACATAAGTGTGTAAATTACACTTACCTTGCATCCAAATTACGCTTTTTCTTTTCTCACTTGCTTCGATCAACTCGCTTTCTCCCCAAGTTTCACCTAGCTTGTTAAGCGCCTACTATCATCCATCATTCACAAGGTTGTTAGATTAGTCATTCTAAATCATGAGTTTCACACCTTATGAATCTTTGACTACTTTCTTATTGAACTAAATCATAAATCATGAGTTTAATTCTCATGTCAAGACCCACTTCAAATCAAGTATGAATTCTTAACAATTTCCCTTTTTGTTCAAGTAGTTCTTTCATACAAGTTAGTATGGTGTTTATAAACACCAATACAACATAAATTTCATTAAATCATCCTAAACCCCTTTTTTCATAAGCTTTAACGCATAATTCTTTATAATAATCAAATCTGCGTTTTTACCCAACTTTTAGCATTTTAATCCTCACTTAGGCGTTTCATCAAACACCTAGCGGGTCAGATTTTTATATCATCAAAACCAAGTTTATGACTTGTAATTATCATCTAAATTAACTTCAATTAAACAATTTTACACAAGTCTTAACATCCATATTTCTGAATTTTACTCTTAAATTCAGATTATGCTAGAACAAGATCATCAATTCTAGGGTTTATCAAGTTTTCTCCAAGTTCATTAATCACCTACAATGGTGATTATGAACTCTATAATTAACATGAAATCTTTTAACAAGATTTCACCTAGGGTTCATCCCTAGACACCATATCCCTTCTAATTTCATTCATGCATGATAAAATCAAGCTAAATTTCAGTTTTTCACAATTAACCTAGAACTTGAGATAAATCAAAATACTGGAATTTTGCATACCTTGCGATCCCTTCAGTGAGGTGATCACTAATTCGTGTTTAGAACTTGATTTGGGACTGAATTGAACCTTCAATTTGATCAAATTTGACATGCACTAGGGTTTGGTGGGGAGCCAGTGTCGCCCCCTGTGTTCTTGTTCGACCAGGACCTCCATTTGAGTGGTTTGGTTTTATTTTTTTTTGTTTTAAAACTAATAATATTAGTTTCAAATTTAACAACATTGGTCCCTCCCCTTTTGTTTAACTTAAATCTTTGGCAATTTAACTCTATTCATGCTTTAACACAAGACAACCAACTAACTAGGTTATTTATTTCCTAGTCAGTTTAGTATGTTCGGGAAATCATAACCCGTTTTACTTTAAGTCCCGTTAAATCGGGCCTTTTATCTTCATATTTTCTTGAAAGCTCTTATTCACTTTAAATAAATATTAGGATTATTCAATTAATTCCTAATACTTGCTAGTTTACTTTTACCACTAACGGTATTTTCCCCGTCTTTAGTACTTACGGGGTTTAATTACCAAACCCGTTTTCGGGGTGTTACAATTGTTGTTTAAACTAGGTTATTCGGCTTATCAGTAGGCTAAACCCTGCCCGTATAAACTTGCAATGTGAGTCATTCTCTTTTTATCACTATTTTACAATACCTCAAATTATTTTCAAAATGTTATAATTACAGGGATTAAGTCGTGGTTATCTTAATCACTGGCTAGTGGGGTATTGTGCACATTACTAAATTCTCACGGTTAGGTTAATAAGCCCTAACATAGGTTAGGCAAATAAGTCCTAACAGTGATAATCGTCACTACTTGGGGAAGGACCCAATAGTGGCATGACCATCGTCACCAGGAGGTGACACCGGCGCCAGATAAAAATAAGATAAATGCCATTGTAATCGCTCTTATGCTGTAATTGATAACTATCCTTTCTCAAACTGAATGATTCACTCAGTATTTCCCCGCTGACAAAATATTTTTACAACATGTTTCAGGTGACCTACTATGAATCAAGTACAAGTGCTATGGAGCACTCCCAAGCTTGAAATAGTGGCTCGACTAAATAAATAAATAAACATGTTTTGTAAAATAAGGGAATTCCTATGAAATTCCTCTACTGTAAATTACGGGGTTATCTCGAATTATGAAATAAATAATACTCGGGCATTTTCAAGTTTAAACGATCCTGTTAAAGACTTCCGCTGTGCCACAGGTTTTCTGTCCCACGGCTCCTGGACCGGGTCAAACCGGGCGCCGGGGCCGTGACATTTTCGATTTCGGTTATTATGGTTTTAACAACGGTTCGATTTTTCGGTTTATAAAACAAATTAAGTTAGATTCAAAAATTAAAAGTATAATTCAAAGTTTAAAAATGTTTCTTAAATGTTCACATTTAAGTTAATATATTAGTCTTTTTTATTAATAGTGTTCATATAAACATAACCTTCTAATCCATTTAATGTTTTTATTAAGACGTTTTCTTTTATAATACTTTGAAAATCATTTAATTTTTATGTTAAATTTAGTTATTTCTTGTAAACAATGGATAAATAATTTTAATGATACATAAACATGTTACGTTCTTATTATAAATATTTGACAATCAAGAATAAAATTAATAATAATTCTTAGTATCATGGATTAAACACGTAAACATAAAAATATATGGATTTGACATACTATTATAACATATCGGTTCGGTTCGATTATTTTCGGTTATTGAAAATGGTTATCCAAAAACAGAACCAAAATTTTCGGTTATTAAAAATCTAAAAACCGAACTGTTGAATCAGAAATAAGGAGATGTTGAGTGCATAATGAGAGAGGGGGTGGTCCTAGGAGGCAACAACAACCCTCAACCAGTTTTCTGGCGAGGCGGTGCCGGTGCTTAAGTGCTCTGATGATGAGGTTTTGAGATGGTGGGGGTTGGAAATAACTTTCAAGAATTTGGACACAGTTGAGGGGGTTACAAATACAGATACATATTATATATGTATGTAGGTATAACCTCATAAAAAGAGATTTATGTAAAGATTCTTGGAAGACTTGAGGATATGTTATACAACATTTATGAAATCAAATATTGAAGGAAAAGTTGAGTTTCAGAGAGTGAGAAATAGATGAAGGTTAAATATAGCGGGTAACTAGGGATGTTTATACATATAGGTAAACAACAACTCTTTTATCGAATAAAAAATTAACTTTGGTAAAACCTTTTGTTTATCACCATCACAACCACCGTCAAAAACACCACCAACCACTATAAAGTAAATTATAATCTTATTTCAGTTTTTACTCGCTGTATAATAAATAGTAATTTAAAACATGTAAATCTATACTTAAAAGAAGATAGATTAATCCCAAACCTTTTTTATTATTATATATGCTTTGAGATAATTTTTTAAGAAAAAAAGAAATACGTAGACATCAAAGGAACACATGTCACAACAAAGGCGAACTTGGTATTTTTGGTATACGTTACACCTAAATTTGTAAGCCCTAGCCGCAACACGGCGTGCTTACATCTAGTTAAACATAAAAGTACAACATATAAAATACTCATCTAGTTTAAGTTTTTTTACATAAATCCCTCTTAGAAATTTATATAAAAATTTAGACTAACCCATTTCGCCATTTAGCTACTAGATGGTGAGATGCCCTCTATTCTTTCACCAAAATTATGATTATTGGTTCCATCATTCGGTGATCATAAGTTCAAACACACACACATATATAGAAATGATATTAGGAGAAAATGGTTGGAAGTAGGCATAAGCAAATGGTATAAAATACTGATCTCATCCCGATCCCGATAATCCCAATCCCAACATGTTTCGGTATCGGAAACGGTATCCACATTTTGGTTTTTTCGGTAACGGTACAGTACGGTATCGGTAAAATACTGACTTTTATCCTCAAAATACCGATACCGTACCGAACCGACATGTTTTGGTATCGGTATCGGTATCGGTATCGAGTATTGATGAAATTTCGGGATCAGGATTATCGGTATCGGGACGGGATCGGTATTTGCTCATCCCTAATTGGAAGTGTGAAAATGGTGAGAATGGATCCTGGCCGAACACGTGGCGTGTGATATAATTAAGACGGAGGGGCTTTTTTGTCTTTTTATTTTCTTTTCCAATGCATCTCTCACACACCGTTGTCATTGTGGCGTGTATGTTTTTTTTGGCGTGTAGTTAGAAAAAAAAACCCTTTTATTCTATTTGCAAATAATTCCTCTAAAATTACAAATTTATAAAGAAAACAACTCTATTAAGGAATTACGTAAAACCTATGGATTCAACATCATTTCACCATTAAACATAAAAGTACAGCATATAAAATACTCATCTAGTTTAAGTTTTTGACATAAATCCCTCTTAGAAATTTATATAAAAATTTAGACTAACCCATTTGGCCATTTAGCTACTAGATGGTGAGATGCCCTCTATTCTTTCACCAAAATTATGATTATTGGTTCCATCATTCGGTGATCATAAGTTCAAACACACACACATATATAGAAATGAGATTAGGAGAAAATGGTTGGAAGTGTGAAAATAGTGAGAACGGATCCTGGCCGAACACGTAGAGTGTGATATAATTAAGGCAGAGGGGCTATTTTGTCTTTTTATTTTCTTTTCTAATGCATCTCTCACACACCGTTGTCATTTGTGGCGTGTATGTTTTTTTGGCGTGTAGTTAGAAACAAAAACTCCCTGTCGTTTTATTGTTTTTTAGATCTGATGCGTTATGGCTTCCCAAATTCATTATATTCGATTAATAATTCAAACATCTTGGCGTTTATGGCGTTCCCAAATTCATTATATTCAATTAATAATTCAAACATCTTGGCGTCCATGACGTTCCCAAATTCATTATATACTTTTAATAATTCAAATATTACAATTTTTTTGGTGTTTTTATAGGTCTGTCCAGTTGAATTAATCTCTTATATCTTATAATGGTAAATATCTTGGCGTTCATGGCGTTCCCAAATTCATTATAATTCATTAATAATTCAAAACATTACAACTAAGACGAAATCAAACTAAACTAGTAGTCTTCTGTGGATGGTATTACATCAGAGATGTACCTATCGCTTTGCTCATCACTTTCTTCAGATTCATCATCATTATCTAAGTCATTGGCGTATAAGACCATCATCTGATTTAACCTTTCTTGCATCCTATATTTAAATATCATCACAATCCTGGATGTTGAATTCTTCGAAGGTGCTAAATCACAAAGTTGTTCAAGAAGGTGTAGTCTATCTGTGTTCAGCACTTTGTCCATCGTCAATGAATAATCCACCCCGTGTTGATAAGTCACTTTCACCATCTTGATTGTTCATCCAAACTCCAACTGGTAACTGTTGGTAGATCAGTAACGTCATCATCATCATCATCTGCTGGAAATCTTCTCTTCAATCTTCTTATTACCGTTTGAGTCCTTTCACAATCGTTGGCCGTTGGAACCCCAAAGGCCAGAATATCCCTTTGAACAGCCTCATCCATACTAAGTATGGCCTTGATGGTCTTGACCTTCACCCTTCTTCTGTCAGAGAACTTTAGGACGAAACGTCTCTCCGACCTATCAAAACTCCATGCAATAGCCTGAGCCATTTTTCCTTAGGTTGTATGGCGTTTTAGACAATTTGTGGCATGTTTAGACAATTGTGGCGTGTTAAGTTTGTTTACCTGTTCTACTTATATAATAACCTTTTTTTTGGCGCGAGGTAGATTAGGTCTATATGTTTTTTGCGCTAAAAAATAATAGTAATTATATTTTTTTCCATGTGTATTTTTATTTTTATTTTTTGACGTGTAATGTAGGATGCAGACCTATAATGTGACAAGTAATTATGACGTTTTGAAAATATAAAAAACGACAATTGCCATGGGGCGGTTTTTAATATAATAAATGTTAGTAATAAAGTTTCCGTTGTTTCAGTTACTGTTTGTAGTTACTGTTTGTTCAGCTTTTATCTGTTAAGGTTGTAACGTGTCCCATTATTAAGTTTGACGTTTTATATTAATGGCGTTTTAGAAAAAAGATGGCAAAATACAACTTTTGTAAAACGCCCTTTTTGTTGTGTTCTCTTGCACCTTGTTTTATACATTTCAGTAATTTTTTGGAGTTTTTTTTAATAATACGTGATTAAAGGAAATTAATATAGTTTTGGTGTTTGGCGTTTGTGGTATTTTGGCATTTTATAAGTAATTAGAGAAATAATGTATTTTATTAGCGGAAAATTAGATAACAAACCATAGAAAATGACACCAAAAAAATAGAAAAGAAAAAAAATTAAAAATCATAATCTAATTTCTCATCCAAATCTTCACTGTCATCATGTCTCTTCTTCTTGACGTCTTTTGTCCCCGAAACCTTTGAATTCCTTAGATAGATGCCGATTTCCTTCACAGCTGAAACGCCCGGCTCTAGACGAAGCTAATCATTCAGTAAATTATGGCGTTTTGGTTTTTGGTGTGATCTATTGTTGTTGATTGTTGAAGTGGTTTTGTGGATGGTTGGAGACAATAGATCGATGCCATATGTGCGGATGCTATTTTCTGGGTGTGATTGTGAGTGGGTTTTTTTCGCTTGGTTGATCTTTGGTCGTCATCTCCATATTCATCCCACTCTTTATCATTAATAACGGAGTCCAAAATAGCATTTACACTGTCATCGGCCTCTTCTTTTCATCCAAACCTTCTTTAAAAACAAAGCACACAAAATGACATATCACTGTCATGAGTGTGGTAAATTTTAACCGCTTTGAATTTGCAAGTACATGTCTAAAGTAAATTTTAAGTATTTACTAAACTTTATATTATAATCATAACCACTTTAGATTTGGAATTACATGTGTTGATGAATATTATTACATTTATTAGGTAAAATATGTGAACGAGATATTAATAAAAAGTTCATGTACATATATATTAATTTGACACTAAAAATTGGTCAAACTTTATTATAAGTTAGACGTTATATAATAATACAAATAATAATACAATAAAACAATATATGATATACTACCTCTGTACAAATCTTATAAACAAAAAATGATTAAATTTTTATTACGTTTATTAACCGTATTACACATTTTTATAAAATTCTAGTTTATATTTCCTTAACGCATATAACAAAATTCATGAATTATGAATGTATAAGATTATAATATTTTTACAAATTTTTAATCGTGTGATAAGGATTATATAGAAGTGTATGATTTACATTTTTTTTCGATATTCAACCCGTTTAATACACGGGTTTGTAACACCATAAATTAAAATAATAGTCTATAATTTTTCGATATTTAACTCGTGAAAATTTAACCCGTGAAACACACAGGCTTGTAGGATTAATCTTGACGTTTCCGGTTCGGGTCATGGATATGCGTTTTTGCGTTGTTATGGGACCATGCATATGGGTCGGAAATGGAGCTTTGTAGGTCAAATGGGTTGGATAATTTTAGTTAATTAGTCACATGTTTTTAGTGTTTTAATTAGTCAAGGGTTAGTTTTGTTTAAGAGTAGTAGGTCAAAACATGGGCTTGTTTTACTATTTTGTAGGAGATAATGGGTTAAGTTGTTATTCATGTACGTCTAAAGAGTCTGTATATATTTAGGGTTTTATCAATGAATGAAAGTGTGGGAATTCAAGCAGTAAAATTATTCTCTATTCGTGAGTTTATTGTTTGTGTTTAGAAGCTTGAAACCCAACAAGGCTTTCTAAGCTACTAATATAATATAAGTATATTGAGAATGAGATAGTTGCAAATTAAAATCCAGTAGTAATAGTAATTTTCCTTTTCTTTCTTTTTAGCCCAATAAAGTTTATAAAGAAACCAACATTGTAGAAAGTAAGCCCATCTGTTATTGAAAATAAGCAGTCAAGACTCAAGAAGATCACAAAACATCCCCAGATTCTGACTTCAGATGTCTTGCAAATATAAGGTTTTTTCGTTATTTTAATTCGTTTCGAGCAAAAAATATATATAAGGTTTTTTCGTTATTTTAATTCGTTTCGAGCAAAATGCTGATACCCAAAATTTACGATTCCTGTAATCCGCTAGTAAGAACTAGATAAGATGAGACAAGATACAAACCGACCCAGAAAGACCAACCCAAAAATCCATTTATTTACATTGGATTTTTTTTCCAATACACATCTAAATATTATCAATATTAATTAGTGACAAAGAAGGTTGTAAGCACTAAACAGTGACCAATTTTGTTCACTCTTTTGCAATGATCCCTTAGTGACCATATTTAGTTTCTTTCACTGACTCGAGTCTGTTTCATGGACCTACATGTGTGACTGATTTTTACATGTGACTGATTTTTAACTTGATAGGTAGAAAATATAGTCCTTCCAAATTCAGTTGATATAATTTGGTTATTCTTGAAAGAGGGATAACGTAGGTCGTTCTCCATGACTTAAAGCAAGAAAGTCATGCACATGCAAAAGATTCTATTCTAGGGCCCATAAGAGTTCAACAAAATTCTACATTAAGAATATATGTCCAACAAAACTAATTGGAATTTTCTCCTACAGTCTCTTCTGTTTTTAAACCATGTTTTTAGGCCATTTCGTCTTATGATAAACAAACATGTAGACGATAAAAACCTTTAATAATGGCAAAGACGAAATGCTTGTCTAACTACCTGCACAAAACAAACTCGAAGCTGGCCGAGAAAGTGATTGATTACAGGACACCACTGCAGTTTTTGGTCGATATGTGAAACTCAAGTATGTTCCCTGCGAAACCAAATTGAGAATCACGACAACTCGCTGATTAAGGATAATCCTAAAACCAATAAGAAATGTGTTAGAGAGGAATTATAGTTAGTGATGAATTAATCTTCCTTGTCTTAAAAGCAAGATATAGCACTATGAAAACCAACTTTCATGGGGTTTAAACCTTCTTTTAGACCAAGGAAAACTTGTAGAAAACTAGTTTTCTAGTTCTAGGCGATTGAGTGAGCATAATATCCATATTATCTGTGTATCATAGTATCACTAACCATAATAGTGCTGCAGTTTGTTACAAGATTATTCCTAAAAATAAGCCAAAGAATAATATGTCGTATTCAATCGCGGGTCCACTCAACGTGACAGCCAGTGATTGCAAACTAAACTCACCTCTCTTCTATTCACCCCTCCATTGTATATAAATAGGCATTAGGAGTAGTCCTTGACATATATCCACAAAATATTTCACTCATCATAAGCATAGAGAGATAGAAAATGTTCCGGAAATTCAGTTTTGTGTTACTTCTCACTTGCACCACCCTTTTCAGTGTGTTTCCTACCAAAGCCACTGAACTCAAAACCTACATTGTTCACTTAAGTTCACCTGAAGACCATCCCCGCAACATTGAAGAATGGTATAACTCGTTTTTATTGAAAGTAGCTTCGCGATCAAACACGATACCAGAGATGGTTTACCCCTACCATCAAGTGATTACCGGATTTGCTGCTAAAATGTCAGCGGATCAAGCAAAGGTGATGGAGAGTTTAAGTGGAGTTTTATCCGTAAGCGCTGAAAGTGTGTATCAGTTACACACAACTCGTTCATCTTACTTTTTGGGCTTGCGCCGAAACTCAGGTTTGTGGAAAGACTCAAACTACGGAAAGGGAACCATAATTGGGGTTATAGACTCTGGAATTACTCCCGGGCATCCATCGTTTAAGGACGATGGTGTCCCTCCTCCACCGTTAACATGGAAAGGTAAATGTGAAGTGGCGGGGTGTAACAACAAACTGATCGGAATGAGAAGCTTTGTTAAGGGACAAACTCCGATAGATGATGCAGGCCACGGGACACACACTTCGAGTACTGCTGCAGGGAATTGGGTAGACAACGCAAGTGTATTCCAATTAGGGAATGGCACTGCGTGCGGGATGGCACCACTAGCACACATAGCCATGTATAAAACATGTGACATATCAGGTTGTTTTGGAAGTGACATCTTAGCGGGCATGGATGCAGCTATTACAGACGGTGTTAACGTGTTGTCAATCTCGCTTGGTTCATTTTCCATGCCGTTTTATAAAGATATTTTAGCTATTGCCGCCTTCACTGCCACGCAGAAAGGGATCTCCGTCAGTTGTTCAGCAGGTAATGCTGGACCTTACAATGCAACACTATCAAATGAGGCCACATGGATCCTTACGGTCGGGGCTAGTACAATTGATCGAAGGTTCAGGACGACAGTTCGTCTTGGAAACAACAAGTTATTTCACGGTGAATCGCTGTACCAACCGAAGAATTACAGCCGTAAGCTTCGGCCTCTTGTTTACGGCGAAGGGTGTAGTAAGGAATCACTGGACCGCATTGATGTGAAGGGGAAGGTGGTGTTGTGTGATGTGGATGGGCGGACTGGTAATATTGCAAAGGGAATGGAAGTTAAGAAAGCTGGAGGAGCCGCCATGATTGTTGCTAATGACATTGTTACCGGTGAAAGTATAGCGGCACAAGTTCATGTTATTCTCGCGTCATATATTGGTTACAAAGAAGGGGTTGAGATAAAGAAGTATTTGAATTCAACTTCTTCACCGACCGCAACCATCCTTTGCCGTGGAACTGTGGTGGGCCTGAAATCAGATCCGGAGATGGCTTCTTTCTCTTCGCGAGGGCCTAACCGTGCAAGTCCCGGAATCCTAAAGCCAGACGTTACTGGACCCGGTGTGGACATTCTAGCAGCATGGAATGTAAAGGTCGACAAACTAACACAAACCAACGCTACATTTTTCGTGGTACGTGGCACATCAATGTCCTGTCCTCACCTCGCAGGCATAATGGCGTTGCTCAAAAGCGCGCATCCAGAATGGTCTCCTGCCGCAATCAAGTCCGCAATAATGACCACCGCTAGTCAAGTAAATCGAAACGGATCAGCCATTGTCGACGAAAGAGATCTTCCTGCTAATGTATTCGCCATCGGCTCTGGTCACGTAAACCCACCAAAAGCCAATGAGCCAGGGCTTGTTTTTGATATCCAACCCGACGACTACATTCCTTATCTTTGTGGGTTAGGCTATACGCCCAATCAAATTGAAACGATCGTTAAAAAGAAAGTTAGTTGCTCAAAAACTATAACGGAGGCCGAGCTGAACTATCCGTCTTTCGTGGTATCTCTAAAACCAGGTGAGAGCAAAACATACTCAAGGACGGTGACTAATGTTGGTTTGGCAGAGGCGGGTTACAGCGTCAGGGACAGTTCTATACCACCGGGTGTAAGTATTGAGGTTGGCATTCGTGATCGTCAGGATGTCATGAGTTTCACCGCGGTGCAGCAAAAGGGAACATACGAGGTAAAATTTACTCGGGATATTAAGGATACGAAGAAAAGTCCATATGGACAAGGGCATATGACATGGGTATCTGAAACGGGTAAGTATACCGTTAGAACCCCATTTGTATTCAAGTTTGAATGAAGATCCAGATATTGTGCCTGCATCTTGTATGACAGTAAACATGTATGCTTTTATATGTAAGTAATATAATTGAAATAAAAGTCATTGTTTTCATATGATACATATAGTTTATATGTTTTTCATTTTAAGATTAAACAAAATTGTAAAAGTAAATAAAGTTGTCGAAGATTCGGAATCAGAATCACAAACGATGGAAACACGTTGACATGCCTGTTTCTTTGGACTGGATAAACGACACCCATCTGAAATTATCATGTTTCTTCACAACATACGTAGGGTGTTAAATGGTTGTGTTAACTGGTTGAACGCGACACTATAACGAACCGAGAATCATATATGACATATGAACCCAATCACAACACGGGTTTGTGAAGATTGATACTCTATCTGGCAAAATGGGACAGGTAACTTGTCAGAATGGGTTCAAGTCTTTTTAAAAAATGATCATCTTGGCTCGGTTCATATTGGGTTTTTGGAAAAATTGGGTACGGGTCAAAATGTGTTATTTTACAACAGTTAGGGGTTGTTTGGTAGCCTCTTAATGACCATTCAGATGCTACCTCTTAATGGTTTAAAACCTCTGAATGAATAAGAGGTAACCTCAAGTCTGAATGGTTAAGACGTAACCTCTGAATGGTAAATCATCACATGTCATATTCTTCTACCTTCTCATTGGTAAAATTCTTAATGGTTCCATTAAGAGGTTACTCTTAATAACCATTCAGAGGCTACCAAACAGCCCCTTAAACAACTCTTTTGTGGAGGAAAATTAGATATTGGGCTACCCTCTATCATTCTTTGAGGGAAATCATTTAGGAAACAAGAAACGAAAAGTGAAAGCGTAAATCCATGATGGATTTGACATAAAAGCAACACAGAAATTAACAATGTGATGAACAAAGCCATACCTCAACCCACGTGTATAACAAATCTACACTTCTTAGTTCTTTGGGTGATTAGTAATACCCGGAGTAATAGTCTCTTTTAGTCGATAGATATCTAATAACCCGTGTATTAGTTTCTTTTAGTCGATATATCCTGTTAGTAGACTAGTTTTTTTAAAGACTCTAAAAAAATATAATAATAAAAATAATAATTTTTTTTCCATAAATAACGAGTTCGAATCCCACTAAGGCTGATTCTATCTAAAAAATATAATAATAATAATTTTTTTTACCATAAATGATATAATTAATTTATAAAAATTATAAATTAATTTAGATAGCCAAAAATGTATATATATATTCAGGTCTTCATAATATATCAGCTCCGAGTCGAAGGATAAATGAGTTCGAATCGAGTTTTTTAAACCCACCCAACTCCACTCTCTCTTATATCACAATACTTTGGGTGATTACTAATACCCGGTGTAATAGTCTCTTTTAGTCCATAGATATTTAATAACCCGTATATTAGTCTCTTTTAGTTGATATATCCTGTTAGTAGACTAGTTTTTTTAAAGACTCTAAAAAAATATAATAATAAAAATAATAATTTTTTTTTCCATAAATAACGAGTTCGAATCCCACTAAGGCTGATTCTATCTAAAAAATATAATAATAATAATTTTTTTTACCATAAATGATATAATTAATTTATAAAAATTATAAATTAATTTAGATAGCCAAAAATGTATATATATATATATATATATATATATATATTCAAGTCTTCATAATATATCAGCTCCGAGTCGGAGGATAAACGAGTTCGAATCGAGTTTTTTTAAACCCACCCAACTCCACTCTCTCTTATATCACAATACTTTGGGTTATTACTAATACCCGGTGTAATAGTCTCTTTTAGTCGATAGATATCTAATAACCCGTGTATTAGTTTCTTTTAGTCGATATATCCTGTTAGTAGACTAGTTTTTTTAAAGACTCTAAAAAAATATAATAATAAAAATAATAATTTTTTTCCATAAATAACGAGTTCGAATCCCACTAAGGCTGATTCTATCTAAAAAATATAATAATAATAATTTTTTTTTCCATAAATGATATAATTAATTTATAAAAATTATAAATAAATTTAGATAGCCAAAAATGTATATATATATTCAGGTCTTCATAATATATCAGCTCCGAGTCGGAGGATAAACGAGTTCGAATCGAGTTTTTTAAACCCACCCAACTCCACTCTCTCATATATCACAATACTTTGGGTGATTAGTAATACCCGGAGTAATAGTCTCTTTTAGTCGATAGATATCTAATAACCCGTGTATTAGTCGCTTTTAGTCGATATATCCTGTTAGTAGACTAGTTTTTTTAAAGACTCTAAAAAAATATAATAATAAAAATAATAATTTTTTTTCCATAAATAACGAGTTCGAATCCCACTAAGGCTGATTCTATCTAAAAAATATAATAATAATAATTTTTTTTCCATAAATGATATAATTAATTTATAAAAATTATAAATTAATTTAGATAGCCAAAAATGTATATATATATTCAGGTCTTCATAATATATCAGCTTCGAGTCGGAGGATAAATGAGTTCGAATCGAGTTTTTTAAACCCACCCAACTCCACTCTCTCATATATCACAATACTTTGGGTGATTAGTAATACCCGGAGTAATAGTCTCTTTTAGTCGATAGATATCTAATAACCCGTGTATTAGTTTCTTTTAGTCGATATATCCTGTTAGTAGACTAGTTTTTTTAAAGACTCTAAAAAAATATAATAATAAAAATAATAATTTTTTTTCCATAAATAACGAGTTCGAATCCCACTAAGGCTGATTCTATCTAAAAAATATAATAATAATAATTTTTTTCCATAAATGATATAATTAATTTATAAAAATTATAGTTATCTTTGATTTTGTGTTCATACTGTCGAACAGATCTGCTCAACTTATCATATGCTTCTTTTGTTTTTGAATAGTCATGTGTTCATACCCCGGCCACGTCACACAGATAAACGTAGGGTTATTTCTCATGCTAACTACCGTGAGAAGGCTTGCGCACAACGCGCACAGGGTTAAATCGTAGTTAGTTATTTAAATCCTAACTATTTAAATATTATCGTTTTTAACAACTCACTCTTACCTAACCTATTTTGCTTTTTTCTGGAAAGCAAGGAACGACGTGTTAACCACCGTGACTTCAGACGTTGTGGCCAAGGTGGACTACTCGACCGCCGCCAGTCCCTTGGCTCTACCAGATACGCAGAAACCCGACCTCCACCCGCCCGAAGGCATGACGGTGGAATAATCAGTAAAACATCGCCTTCTATCCAAGACGAACCAGCGCCAGCCGAATTCGCCCTTCACCTGGATGCCGCAAAAAAATAATTGGGAGAGTACGTAGGAGTCGAATCTGAGTCACAAGGAACACCAAGTCTTTCCTCAACTACTCCACCATTATATATCCGTTCAATTATATCTCTTTAGCTAATGAATTTAAATGTTACTTTAAATTATTTAAGTGTTCTTGTTTAATAATTATTTAAGTGTGAAGTGTTCTTGTTTAATAATTATTGAAGTGTTCTTGTTTAGGCTTGCCCTTGATAATATTATAGAAGGGAGAGAATCAAATAGGTAGTATAGTTTGGGTAGAAAAGGATAGGAAATAATAGAGTTGCGACACATGGCAAAATTGAAAAATAAAGGAGAAGGGTATTTTAGTCAATTGTATCTCATCTTCTCCCATCCTCTTTCCCTGCAACTTCAAAACCTATCATTTTCAAAAATCCACCATCTTCAACCTTTTCTTCACTTTCTATTCAATAATCACTACATTATAGTGCGATTTTCGTCATCAATCAGTGATTCAAACACTCAATCAACCTGTTCTTCAACTCTTTTGAAGAAACCCAATTTAATTTCATACAATTTCTCATTTTCCCCCGTGATTTTGAAGTGAATCACTCGATTCGTTCGATTCGATCGTTGATAAGTGTTCCTAACATTCAAATTTCGTCAATCTTGAAGAAATCCGAAGAAATCGGCTCCAATCTGTGTAAGAAATATTTTAATTGCGTTTTACGATCTGGGTTTTTGAATAAAGAATGAAAAAACACATTTTAGTGTTTTTAGTCCATTGCGTTTTAAAAACAACACATTTCTTTGTTTTTAGTCCATTGCGTTTTAGGGAAAAAATACATTTCTTTGTGTTTTTAGCTTATTGCGTTTTAGAAAAAAAAACATTTCTTTGTGTTTTTAGTCTATTGTGTTTTAGAAACAAAACATTTCTTTGTGTTTTTAGTCCATTGCGTTTTATAACATAATAAAAAATAAATTTGTTTTATGCTTTAAATCCATTGTGTTTTATAACAAAATGAAAAAACACATCTTTTTGTGTTTTAGTCCATTGCGTTTTAGATCTGAAGTGTACTGAAGTGGTGTTGGAACAAAAACATGACCATTTTAAAACAGAAACATGACCATGTGAAACCTCATTGCGTTTTAGACTTGGAATGTGAGGTGCACTAAACTGACATGATCATGTTAAAACAAAACATGATCATGTTGTGAAGCCAACCCATTGCGTTTTAGACCTGAGGTACATTAAACTGACATGATCATCTTAAAACAAAACAATGCATGATCATGTTGGTGTGAAAGCCAACCCATCCCATTGCGTTTTAAACCTGGAAGTGAACTAAACTGACATGATCATGTTAAAACAGAAATATTATCCTGTTGTGAAACCCATTGCGTTTTAGAGCTTAGACTAAAAGAACATGATCATGGAACTGTGGTGGGCCTGAAATCATCCTTTGCCGTGGAACTGTGGAACTGTGGAACTTCTTCACCGACCGCAACCATCCTTTGCCGTGGAACTGTGGTGGGCCTGAAATCAGATCCGGAGATGGCTTCTTTCTCTTCGCGAGGGCCTAACCGTGCAAGTCCCGGAATCCTAAAGCCAGACATTACTGGACCCGGCGTGGACATTCTAGCAGCATGGAATGTGAAGGTCGACAAACTAACACAATCCAACGCTACATTTTTCGTCATACGTGGCACATCAATGTCCTGTCCTCACCTCGCAGGCATAATGGCGTTGCTCAAAAGCGCGCATCCAGAATGGTCTCCTGCCGCAATCAAGTCCGCAATAATGACCACCGCTAGTCAAGTAAATCGAAACGGATCAGCCATTGTGGACGAAAGAGATCTTCCTGCTAATGTATTCGCCATCGGCTCTGGTCACGTAAACCCACCAAAAGCCAATGAGCCAGGGCTTGTTTTTGATATCCAACCCGACGACTACATTCCTTATCTTTGTGGGTTAGGCTATACGCCCAATCAAATTGAAACGATCGTTAAAAAGAAAGTTAGTTGCTCAAAAACTATAACGGAGGCCGAGCTGAACTATCCGTCTTTTGTGGTATCTCTAAAACCAGGTGAGAGCAAAACATACTCAAGGACGGTGACTAATGTTGGTTTGGCAGAGGCGGGTTACAGCGTCAGGGACAGTTCTATACCACCGGGTGTAAGTATTGAGGTTGCCATCGTGATGGTCAGGATGTCATGAGTTTCACCGCGGTGCAGGAAAAGGGAACATACGAGGTAATATTTACTCGGGATATTAAGGATACTAAGAAAGGTCCATATGGACAAGGGCATATGACATGGGTATCTGAAACGGGTAAGTATACCGTTAGAACCCCATTTGTATTCAAGTTTGAATGAAGATCCAGATATTGTGCCTGCATCTTGTATGACAGTAAACATGTATGCTTTTATATGTAAGTAATATAATTGAAATAAAAGTCATTGTTTTCATATGATTGTTTATATGTTTTTCATTATAAGATTAAATGGTTGTGTTAACTGGTTGAACGCGGCACTATAATGAACCCAAAATCATATATCACATATGAACTCAATCACAACACAGGTTTGTGAAGATTGATACTCTATCTGGCAAAATGGGCCAGGTAACTTGTCAGAATGGGTTCAAGACTTTTTAAAAAATGATCATCTTGGCTCGGTTCATATTGGGTTTTTGGAAAAATTGGGTACGGGTCAAAATGTGTTATTAAACAACTCTTTTGTGGAGGAAAATTATGAAATCATAATCTCTTCACATCCTATAAGTATTAGGGTTCATTATGTAATTAGTAGATAGTTAGTTATATAATTAGAAATAATATTAGACATGGCGGTTATGAAGTTGAAGGACCAAAGTTGACAAAGTGGAAGTTGGAAACTTCCATCAATAACCGAATAGGTGTGTCTCTACACACACACCCATTCCAATCGATGCAAGGAAACAAGGAGAAAGACGCAACTGTTGATCATGTGGACGACAATCAACACACCTTTTCAAGTTCCAATCTCAACCACACATCCAAGAGACATGACCTTTCACGAAGAGACGCGTCTATTCACTCGTACCCGTAGGAAACTATAAATAGGGATAGTTAGATTCATTTGTAACTTACACACTCTCTTATTCATTCACTTGTACATACATTCAAGATTTGTATTCATTCAATAAAGGTTAGTTTATGTTTATTCGTTCATTGTTATATTCATTGTTCGTTAAGAAGATTCTGGGCAACAGTGGTATCAGAGCCTAGGGCTCAAATTCGTTTCGGAAAACAATCATCAGGCGGGTGGTTGAATTCCCCTAACAATTCTGATCACGCAGGAGGCGTCGATTAGGTTGTTTTTTTGTTAAGTTTTAACATCAATCGCATCAAGCGGGTACGATTGTTGTTCGTTCGTTAATCGGTCATCAGGAGGGTGTTCGATTTTGATCCGATCATCACTGAGGGTGTTTGGATTCTGAGTTTTTTTTGTTAATTCAAATCACGGCAAGAGGCTACGATTCGGTTAAGAAGACGGAAGCAAATCTGAGAAGTTTGTATTCCGGTTTAAGGTTTGAAGAAGCAATCGCAAATCTGAGAAGTTTGGGTTGTTTTAAGTTTGCAAAAGACACAAAATCTGAGAAGTTTTGTGATATCAAAGTATCAAGAGGGTGTTCGGTTGAGAAGGTTAGTCGCAAATCAAGCGGGTTTGGGTTTTTTGGTTTGTGTTTAGAGAGTCGCGAATCAAGAAGGAAGAAAAAAAAACGCAGCCAAGAGGGTTGTTAAGAAAAGTCAGAAAACCGTGCGAAGAGAAGTCGGTCGGTTCGCAAATTCCAGGTTCTACGTTCTATTTTTCTGGAATTTATATAATATTTAGAAATTGGTTTGATTCCGTTAGAAAGTTAGTGTGAATTTTTTTTTGGAATCATAGACTTCGGTTTTAGAAGAAAACCAAAGTATAGAAAGTGAAAATTGTTGGAAAAGAAATTATGGCGGATTCAGGAGGAGCCTCTCCGTCAAACGCGGTAGTAATTAGAGAGGGTGGTTCGTTCTCCCAGTTTCAGTGTCCTATTTTAAAGTCTACAAATTATACGGTATGGGCAATCCGTATAAAAACCATTTTGAGGGCAAACGGATTATGGGAAATGATAGAACCAAAAGAAAATACGCAAGCGGATGAAAAGAAGGATATGATGGCGACCGCTTATTTATTTCAAGCACTACCGGAAGATATGATAATACAAGTTGCAAGTTGCAAGAGTGCAAAAGAAATTTGGGATGCATTAAAGACTAGACACGTCGGTGCAGATCGAGTGCAAAAGGCACGTCTTCAAACGCTCAAAACAGAGTTTGAGATGTTAAAAATGAAGGAGGAAGACACTATCGATTCGTTCACTGCAAGACTAAATAGCATTGTCACGAGGGCAAGTGGTCTTGGATCAACTTTTGATCAATCAACTTTAGTACGGAAACTTCTGAGTTCTGTACCAAAAAGGTTCGTTCAAATTGTTGCAACCATTGAACAATTCGCTGATTTAGAAACAACGACGCTAGACGAGACAATTGGAAGGTTGAAAGCCTATGAAGAAAGGACCGGTTTGGTGGATGAAAACCCGGTATATAATCAAGAGAAACTTATGTATACGCGACGCGACAAGAACTATGGTCGTGGAAGACGTTTTGGGAAGAATGGACAAGGAAGGTTCAACTCATCGCAAGACAAATGGCGTGATGGAAAGTTCAAACAAGAAGATGATGATGAAGATTCATCACATGATGCTTACAAGAATAGAAGCAACCAAAGGAAATTCGGGAAGGATTTAAGCAAGATAAAATGCTACAATTGCCAAAAGCTTGGTCATTATGCCTCAGATTGTCCTGAATCAAATCAAAGAGAAGAAGAAACAAATCTGGTGCAGGAAGACGATGAACCAACTCTCCTAATGGCAATCAAAGAAGACTGCAACGATTTACTACAACATGCTCATGATAAAAATGGAGAAGTGCAGGATGGCAAGCAAGACATGGAGAAAGATCAAGGTGCAACTTAAGGATGTTCGAGATTAGGGGGGTGAATGAAATCATAATCTCTTCACATCCTATAAGTATTAGGGTTCATTATGTAATTAGTAGATAGTTAGTTATATAATTAGAAATAATATTAGACATGGCGGTTATGAAGTTGAAGGACCAAAGTTGACAAAGTGGAAGTTGGAAACTTCCATCAATAACCGAATAGGTGTGTCTCTACACACACACCCATTCCAATCGATGCAAGGCAACAAGGAGAAAGACGCAACTGTTGATCATGTGGACGACAATCAACACACCTTTTCAAGTTCCAATCTCAACCACACATCCAAGAGACATGACCTTTCACGAAGAGACGCGTCTATTAACTCGTACCCGTAGGAAACTATAAATAGGGATAGTTAGATTCATTTGTAACTTACACACTCTCTTATTCATTCACTTGTACATACATTCAAGATTTGTATTCATTCAATAAAGGTTAGTTTATGTTTATTCGTTCATTGTTATATTCATTGTTCGTTAAGAAGATTCTGGGCAACAAATTAGATATTGGCTACCCTCCATCATTCTTTGAGGTAAATCATTTAGGAAACAAGAAACGAAAAATGAAAGCGTAAATCTATGATGGATTTGATATAAAAGCAACAACAGAAATTAACAATGTGATGAACAAAGCCACACCTCAACCCACGTGTATAACAAATCTAGACTTCTTAGTTCTTATACTTCCTGAGAATTTAATAGGTGGCATTCGTTTAGTAGATTGTAATGGAACCTCTTGTTAGATTCAAACAATGATAAGCAAACATTAGATGTCACAAGTTTGACCCGTCTACTTATGAAGGCCAAAAAGAAACAACCACAACAGCCTGATTAGATGTCGCACGTTTGGCCTGTCTACTTATGAAGACCAGAAAGAAAAAACCACAACAACCTGGCGGTACTGGTGCCCAACATAAACAACAAAGGGTTTGAGACAAGCAAGAAATAATACTGTGAGGGCGAGCCCTTTTCTTTTTTTGCCCCCTTAGGCCGGGTGTTATGGTTGTCCGTGCCTCCCGGCGGGGCTGATGTGGAGGGTCGGGGGAGGGGGAGCAGAGAACACCACGCCGCCTCCCCTTTCCCGGTTCAATTCTAGGGCGGTTGTGGCCACACCCCCTTCTCTCCCATTGCCTAAAATTAAAAGCTCAAACAAGCCCGCAATTTAGTCTTTGGCTCAAGTTTGCCACCTCTAATTAATACAAACACAACCCGTTTAACCCATAATTTTACTTTATTCTATTAATCCAACTCAAACTTAGTTTAAAGAAAATTTCTTTATGCAGAAGTTGTCACCATTTTAAATGGCTTTGTTGCAGTAAATCGCCATTCTAAATGGCTTTTTGCATAAATCTCCATTCCAAATGGCGATTTGTCATAAATTGTACTTGTTCCAATCATAATAATTCTTACATTCCCTGACAGTTTCTTACAACACCTATAATGTGCAACAAATCGCCATTTCAAATGGAGATAGCATTATCTTTTAAAGTTTTTTCAACATGGCATTAGTTGTGAAATTGTTTTCAAAAATAGCATTATTTCTGCAAAAAACTCATAGGCTCTTCATTTTTTTGGCCATTAGTCAATAATCTACACGGATCCTCTACGTGATTGAATGTGGCTTATCTATGGAAGCATCCTTTCCTAATTGTTCCCTAACACCACATACTAGTGGATTCGCAAACCCTAACTCGTACAATATACGCGCAAGCGTGTGGCATGGGCACAATGCGTCACTTTGATGGCGCAAATTTGCACACTCGCATCAAGGCGAGCTGCTTGAGAGCCGCCTTTGTATTTTTGGTCGCATGTTCGTGGCACAGAGGTGGTGAGGATCAGGTGGCAGGTCCATGTGTACGCGAATGATGTGGCATGGCATGACAAGCGGATGAGATGGCGAATGACTAGGTGGCGTCTTGGCATGTGTGGCGGGTTCCAGATGGCACGTGTGTGATGTATGAAGAAGGCTCCATGTGGCGCGTGCATATTCGAGGCATGCGAATAACGTGGCGCGCCTGTGTGGCAGATGGCGCGAACCAGCAGGTCAACCACTGCGTGGTGCGCAGACTGACAAATCATCTCCCGCGCGTATGCATGCGGGTTCTCTACAGCTTCCAATGTGCAGCAGCAGTTCAGTCTTCAAGTCTGTTGAAACAACCATTTAAACAGTTTCGAATCAGAATATAAAAATGCAGTAAACAGCATTGAAGACATTCAATGCCAATTATTTTTCCATCTTTTGTTCCCTGGACTTATTCGTCTCAAATTTTAGTATAAAACCAAGGAGGAACCTCTGTTTCAAGGTACACCTTGGGGTTTTTGTCTTTTCCGAACAGTGCAATTGCTTGGGCTGTTGTATCCTAAAAACAAACGAGTTCTCTTAAGAGACTCGAGATTTATTTTAAGTGGCATGTGTCTAACATGATCCTCAACCAAGAACCTTTTCTATTTTAGTTTATGTTCTTGTTTTTTTCTTTTATTTTAATTGTAAAAATTCTGTAATTATTGTTTTCCTTTCCTTCTGTATTGTGATTACTAATAAAAGTGTTCTATTTATTTTTATACACGAACGGATTCATACAACTTCTTGTAATTTCCCAGATTTAACGTTTTAGATAAATAATCAATTATTGGGTTGGGTAGTCGTTTGTGTTTTTGTGTGATATCTACATGGTGTTACATAATTGCCAACCTTTCAAAAAAAAATGATGTTAGATAATTGCCAACCCTATAAAAAAAACTGAATTATAAAATGGGAGAAAAGAACTATCACCATGTGTTTATTTAACATATTTATAGTAATTTATGAATTAATATATAGGCATCGACATGAAAATATCATAAAGAAAGTCAAACGAAAGTGAAAGATGCATTGAATAAGTTTGTATATTAACACATGCGACACGTGGAAGTTAAAAAAATATCATAAAGAAAGTCAAAGAAAGAGAAAGATGCATTGACTAAGTTTGTATATTAACACATGCGACACGTTGAAGTTAAAAACTATAAACAGGAGAGAAAGAGCATCAACTTTAATTGTCTTGATGATACATCATCATATTATAATTCGTGAGTGAGCTGTGGGATGCAATCGTTCTCCATCGTTACCCGACCTGCTACCATAAAGTTGGTATCTTTTTATTTTTTTTCAACGACAAGAGTCTAAGATTAACCAAAGTTGGTATGTACTATTTATAGTCTTTTATGGAGCAAACAAAAGAGTAGTTGCGTTGGTGTTATACTATATATTCATTTACTTTATGACAATTGTTGTAAACGAGCCAAGTCGCAAACTACTAGAGAACGGCTCGTTAGAAGTTTAATTCGAACTGAGCTTAAACGAGCTCAAGTCTAAAACTAAACTTTTTTTTATTAACGAGCCCGAGCCCAAGCCCGAACTCGACCCAGCTTGCGAGCCTAAACGAGCTTATTATTTATATAACTTTTGTTTAATATGTCAAATATATATACTTTTATCATCATCATTATTATATATTATGTTATATATAAATTTTATGATTATAAAAGTACAGTGGTGGCGTAGGCGATGGTGGTGAAGGTGGGTGGCGGAGTTGGGGAAAGGGAGTTCGGAGGCGGTGGTTATGGTTGTGGTAGTGGTGGCAAGTGATCATGATGGTGTGGTGGTTGGTGGTTTGATAGAGATTGAGAGAAGAGAGTAAATTTAAATTTGCATCTTTGGGGTAAAAATGTAATTCTACTTTATTTTTAACGGTGAGTTAACAGGGAGATGACAAGAGAGACACAAAAAAAAAACTTTTGTGAACAACAAGGACTAAGACAACGAAAATTAGGTTTGACAAGTAAATAAGGTTCCCGCCACCAAAACACAGGGAAGTAAATTGTCCTTTACTCTTTTTATTTTGAGTACTTTGAATTGCATATGTTAGTTTTGTGGATTTTTAAGAATTGAGCTTAACTATCTTTGATACCATATATGTTATACTTGATACAAGATTGAAAGAACGTAGTGATGTGTATTACATTAAGAGGTACAGACAAGAAAACTAAATAAATGGGCATTTCGCTAGAAAACGAGTGATATTTTAAGGGGCCGGTTATCAACCCTTTCTTAGTTTATCAAACGTTGAGTCAATATATTTGTTGTACAAACGGTATAGCTCTGGGAATAAAAACTTCATCAAGAAGATAGCCTTAATGAACCTCGGTTGTGTAATGGACGTTTCTCCTTTGCATACTCCATACACAATGGCTTTCGCACATGCATCAGCCCCCATCGCTGGGATCTCAGTGTCTATATCCTGCCAAAAGGAGTTCGGTTTAATTAATAACCAAGCCTTTTGTAAGGGGGATTAATAAGCCAGTAATTACTACTTACTCTTCTTAGGCGAACGCCAGTAGTGTTGTTTGAATGTTTAGCTGATATGAAGTTTGTTTTTATAAACCCAAGTTTCACTATTGCTATTGTTACCGTCGGTGACACTTCATATCTAAGGGACTCGTAGAAGCTGATCAATGCTGCTTTACTTGCCTGAGAAACACAAAGTATATCTCACTACTTACTACAACTATATAACTTATAAGTGTCAAAGTGTGGTCTTTTAAATGGGCTGTCCATATAATTAAAGAACTAGAAGTTATAAGATTGAGTGATTCAATTTATTGCGATTATTATGGTTAAGTAAGAAAGATTCGTTACACTGTAGATGCCTAATTTTGGTGGGTTCAACAAACCAGCAGCTGAGGCGTTGACGATGATCTTGCCTTTAGTTTTCCTTAGGTATGGGATTGCAAAATGAGTTGGATAGACCGATCCCCAAAAGTTGATGTCCTGCACTTGGAACATTAGAGTCGTGCACATGCATGTTTAATAATTAGTGCATTTTAAGTTAAGGATAATGAATATACCATAGAAGGTACAAATTTAGTGACATCAATGTCAATAGAATAAAGGGGTCCGATTCCTGCGTTACAAACAAGATGATCCACTGCGAACGGAGCAATTAAAAGCAGCATGTTAGTTCACACAAAGTCAGGGTTAGAAGAGTAGTTAATTAATTAGGAGGTTAGATAACAGATTACCCACGTTGACCAAAATGTTTAACGGTCTCCTCCACAAACATCCTACACTCATCTACCTTTGACACATCAGCAAACAAGAAAAGAACATCAGGAGAGCCAAGTTCGCGAGCTGTATGCGCTACTTGCTCGAGTCGACTCTCTGGTTCTTCTATCGCTATAATCGATAAATTCGCCCCTCTTTTGGCATATTCATATGCCATAAGCTGCAAATTTTGTGTATTTAAATAATTTAACATGCGATCGAGTTAACTTAGGTTTAAGGTTTATGATCATTTACGTACCTCTCCAAGTCCAGATGAAGCGCCAGTGATCAAGACCACCTTTCCGGACATGTTTTCGCTGCGTCGGAAACTTGAACGGACAGCGACTATGAGTTCCCAAACGAATAAGAAAGGTGAAATAAGAAGCAAGAGTAACAATAAGACGTAATACACAAGTTCATTTGTGAAGCTGTTATTGAAGCAGGCTTCATACATGGCTGGCTATAAAAATAAGATCACCACCTCTCATCTCCTGTAAATTTATAACCCGGGTTGAGTATGAATTTGGCCCAACAATAATATTTTTGTCAGGTTTTCTTTCTTTGAATAATATATAAAAAAGAATAAGAAAAAAAAAAGTCAATTTCTAATGGTTAGAACATATTTAAAGATGATGAGATCCATAAAGTGACATGTGGTTCCCTCTATGAAATAAATATATTAGTTATTTAAATCCTAACTATTTAAATATTATCGTTTTTAACAAGTTACTCTTACCTAACCCATTTAGCTTTTTTCCTGAAAGGCAAGAAACAATATGTGAATCACCATGACGCTCTGGTCAAGGTCGATTATTCGGCCGCCGCCAGCCTCTTTGCTCTCTCAGATACGCGGAAACCCGACCTTCATCCGTCCGAAGGCACCTTCACCCGCCCAAAGGCACGACAGTGGAATAATCGGTAAAACCTCGTCTTCCATTCAAGACGAACCGGCGCCACCACCCGTATTCGCCCTTCAACTAGATGCCGCAGAAAATAATAGGGAGAGTAGAAGTCGAATCTTGGTCACAAGGAACACAAAATCTTTCCCCAACCACTCCACCACTATATATCCATTCAATTATATCTCTTTAGCTAATGAATTTAAATGTTACTTTAAATTATTTAAGTGTTTTTGTTTAACAGGGAAAGATTCATTTGAGAAGAATATTCTTGCAAGAAGAAAACTAAATTAATTTAGGCCCTATATTTTTCTTATCAATGGTTGTGAATCAAGATATTATTGTTGTCCACTTTCAATTAATCTTTTAATTAATAAGGGCAGAAAAGACAAATTGATATATAACACTATTAAATATTATAAAGGGTTACCCCAATCTCATTAATGCTAGCATAATTTTCTCCTTCACTATTATTAATGTGTTGGGTCCTACACCAATTTTATATGGAGCGACTAAATTATTTAAAAGTGTTGGGAACCTACACATTTTGTACCCTACACCAAAATATTGTTTTCTTGGTGTAGGAAACGTTGTTATTATGGTGTAGAAAATGTTGAATATGTAGGATCATGTGCATGAATGTTTTTATTGTGTTAGGTGCACAACTAATTTATAGGATATACTCATTAAATGATTAGTGTTTATTAATTTAAATAGCAAAAATAAAGGGTAGACTAATTAAATGATTGGTTTAAATTACCTTTGTACCCTTTTATTCTTTCTTAATTTGTGATTCTTCTCATTTGAACTCTCCACTTGTTTAATACTTATTTAAGCGTCAAGTGTTCTTGTTTAATCATTATTTAAGTGTTCTTGTTTAGTCTTGCCCTAATAATATTATAGAATGGAGAGGATTAAATAGGAAGTATAATTTGGATAGAAAGGATAGGAAGTAATAAGGTTATGACACGTGGCAAAATTAAAAAATAAAGGAGAATGGTATTTTAGTCAACCGTATCTCATCTTCTCCCTTCCTCTTTCCCTGCAACTTCAAACCCATCATTTTCAAAAACCCACCATCTTCAACTTTTTCTTCACTTTCTATTCAATAATCACTACATTATGGTGCTATTTTCATCATCAATCAGTGATTAAAATACTCATTCAACGTGTTCTTCAACTTTTTTGAAGAAACTCAATTTATTTTCATACAATTTCTCGTTTTTTCTAGTGATTTTGAAGTGAAACACTCGATTCGGTCGTTGATAAGTGTTCTTAACATTCAAATTTCGTCAATCGTTGAAGAAATCGGCTTCGATCTGTGTAAGAAATTTTTTAATTGCGTTTTACGATCTGGATTTTTGAACTAAGTCATTGCGTTTCACAAAAGAATGAAAAAACATATTTTTTGTGTTTTTAGTCCATTGCGTTTTAGAAACAACTCATTTCTTTGTTTTTAGTCCATTGCGTTTTAGAAAAAAAAAAACATTTATTTGTGTTTTTAGCTTATAGCGTTTTAGAAAAAAGACATTTCTTTGTGTTGTTAGTTTATTGTATTTTAGAAACAAAACATTTCTTTGTGTTTTTAGTCCATTGCGTTTTATAACATAATAAAAAATAAATTTGTTTTATGATTTTAATCCATTGTGTTTTATAACAAAATTAAAAAAAACACATCTTTTGTGTTTTAGTTCATTGCGTTTTAGATCTGTAGTGTACTAGAGTGGTGTTGGGACAAAAACATGACCATTTTAAAATAGAAACATGACTATGTGAAACCTCATTGCGTTTTAGACTCGGAATGTGAGGTGCACTAAACTGACATGATCATGTTAAAACAAAACATGATTATGTTGTGAAAGCCAACCCATTGCATTTTAGACCTGAGGTACAGTAAACTGACATGATCGTGTTAAAACAAAACAATGCATGATCATGTTGTTGTGAAAGCCAACCCATCCCATTGCGTTTTTAAACCTGGAAGTGAATTAAATTGACATGATCATGTTAAAACAGAAATATGATCATGTTGTGAAACCCACTGCGTTTTATTATACCTCAGACTGAAAGAACATGATCATGTTTAACAAAAACATGATCATGTTAAAACATGAAACTGGGTGTACACTAAATTGACATGATCATGTTGTTGTGAAAGCCAAGCGTTTTAGACCTATTGCACTTTAGACTTGGAATGGAAAGGTGAGGTAACTAACATGATCATGTTAAAATAGAAACATGATCATGTTGTGAAACCAACATTGTTGGTTAGGTAACTCACATTATCATGTTAAAACAGAAACATGATCATGTTGTGAAACCAACATTGCGTTTTAAACCAAACCTGTAGTAACATGATCATGTTAACATAGAAACATGACCATGTGAAACCCAATTGCGTTTTAGACCTGGAAGAGGTGAGGCAAGTTTTGTTAAAGAACATGATCATGCTATACAAATATGATCATGTTGGAACAGAAACATGACCATGTTAAAACTCTGACTATGTTAAATAGAAGTCAAATCTATTATGTTTTAGACCTGGAGTGTATGTTTTAGAGACATGGAGTACAAAATATTGGAACAAAAACATGACCATGTTAAAACCCATTGCGTTTTATAGCCTGCAGCTGCAAAATCTTTATTTTAGGTTTCATTGCCTCTTATGTATCTTGGTTTTCGATTTTTTTTCAAAAGTATAAAACTAGTATACTCGTTTTAAAGATAAAAGATGCTCGTTTTTATGGTGCAATTTAAAAAAAAAAATAATGTCGTATGAAAGAGTTATTAATGTTTAAAAAACAGGGGGATTTGGAGGAGAGAGAAACTATTGTTTTGGATTGACTAGTTAAAATGATTGGTGATCACTTTCTTATATAATTATTTTAAACCTTTTGAAGTTGAACTAAGAAACAAATTGATGAAAAAGAATAATTTATGTAACGCAAAAATGAAAATACAAATAATAGTAGCGGGCTTCAAATTTTGTATTAGGTCATTTTGTATTATTCTTAACAAACATGTAGATAATCCTAAAAACAATAAGAAATTTGTTAGAGAAGAATTATAGTTAGTGTGTTAATCTTCCTTGTCTTAAAAGCAAGATATAGCACTAACCAACTTTCGTGGAGTTTAAACCTTCTTTTAGACCAAGAAAACCAAGCTTGTAGAAATCAAGTTTCCTAATTATAGGCGATTGAGTGAGAATAATATACCATATCATCTGTGTATCAGTAGCCATATATAAAAGTGCTGCTGTTTGTTAGAAGATTATTCCTAAAGATAAGCCAAAGAGTAATGTCAGATCCACTCAACGGGAAAGCCGGTTAAACTCCCTTCTCTGAATGATATATAAATAGGCATTAGGAGTAGCCCTTGACATATATCCACAAAATATTTCAATCATCATAAACACAAATAGATACAAAATGTTCCGGAAATTCGGTTTTGTGTTACTTCTCACTTGCACCACCTTTTTCAGTACCGTGTTTCCTACCAAAGCCACTGATGTCAAAACTTACATTGTTCACTTAAGTTCACCTGAAGGCCAGCCCAGCAATATTGAAGAAGGTATAACTCTTTTTTGTTTAAAATAGCTTCGCGATCGAACGAGAAACCAGAGATGCACTACTAGAAAAGTGGTCATTTTACTACGGAGATTTGCTACGGAAATAAATGCGTCACAAATTTTGACAAAACTGTGACGCATTTATGACGACAAAAAGAAATCCTAATTTTTGAAACAAATTTGCTACACAATAGTGACAAAAACAAAAAGACATCTAACTTTGTCATAGTTTCGTCATAAATTTGTCGGATATTTTTTTTAAATTATTGACTAATTAGTTAATTTACAATTATTAGATACATATTACTACCTTGCAACGCATTTCCTACAAACCTATTAACTTATTTTATGATTGACTCCAGTTGTATGTGGTTGACTATTAGACTAATCAATAAAATATATCTGACATTAATAAATAAAAACTATATCCTTCAAATATTATTTTTCTATAAAAATTTATTTTGTGTATTGTTGTAAAGAACTGTGTGAACAAAAAGAGTATCTGTATCTATCTCACCAGAAAAGCCCTAAACATAAGTACTGGCGCTTTTATACAAAACCCTATCAACAACTCACGAGTCACCAACATGGATGAAGACGGTGTTGCTTTGGTACTCGCTCGAGCCTCAGAGCTTCATTCGAAGATCACCAATTGCATTCAGAATGCTTCATCAACACCAGACGATGATGCAGAAGAAGCCGATAGCCTTTTGAACATTCGCGAATCTCTCGAGGCTCAATTGTCTTCTTTGCAGGTCTGTTTCTGTTCTTTCACTTCATTTCTAAGTTGCGAACCCTAATTTTGTGAAGGATTTATGTTGTGAGTGTGTGTTGTGGAATTTGTTGCGAATTCTAGGTTGATTTGTTACTATTCGTGGTCCATATTCTAGAGTTATTTGAAAACACAATTGATTGTAAGTGAACACGTGAAATTTGTTGAATATAGTGTGGAATTTGAGATTGTAGCATGAAGGTGAATATATGATTGAAGTTAAGTGGAATTCAGTGACCTTAGGGTTTCAGTTTGAGACCTAGGGTTTCGGTTTGAGACCTAGGCTTGCGGAAACCGTAACGGAGATCGTAACGAAAATTGTAACCGTAACGGAGATGCCGATTTGAGACCTAGGGTTTCGGTTTCGAGTTGTAACGGACTGACCGATGGTGGCGGTAGGCCGTCGTCGGTGACGCCGTCGCCGGCGTGGTGGCGTGGTCGTCAGTCGTCTGTAACTGCCTCTAACAGCAGAGTACGGAAGCAACGGTGTGTTTCGGATCAAGGAATGTCACCGGTGCGAACCGATGAGGACGTCAGCGACGGTTCGAGTGCTAACGAGTCGGCGGAGTCATGTAAACAGACGTTGTAACAACTCTCACTAAAATCAATACTTAGGATGATAATTAGTCAATAAGAAAACCCTAATTAAGACACCCAAGTAATTCTGCACTAACCCTAAAATTTCCGGAACAATCAGAATCAGGATCAGGGCCCCTAAAACTCAAGGGGGGCAAACCCTAGCTGGATGTTTATCTACTTAAAACGTTGTTTAAGTCTAATTGGACCAAATTTTGACTCAGCAAGGCTAGTCCCACGCGTGGCAACCCTATAACCCTAGGTGTCCCCTTACGGACCGTAAAGGGTTAGGCTTACGGTCCGTAAGCATGTCCAATTTTGTGTATAAATAGCCGACCTTGGCACTTGCATTCTGTTGTAAAATCGACGAAGAAATTCGTTTGATACGTCGAGTTATAGCTAAATTAGTCCACAACACACACTAACTCATGAAGTGCTGCCGCAATTAGGGTAATAACTCGATCGCTATTACGATTCATTTTCCGATTGATCAATATATCCAATGGATGTTTAAGTGCCGCCCACATTAGGGTTATACTTTGTCTTTCGTCGTTAATTCGATGGATATTTAAGTATCGCACTTTGTCGTTCGTTGTGAGAATTTAATCTCGTGAGTTATCGTAAATGCTGTATTGATTATTAACCCGGTTTTGTGTGCATGGTTATTTAAATTAGGTTAACAAGGCTAATCAGTAGGCTTATATTCTGCTCGTTAAATCTGCAATGTGAGTCATTCTCTTTTTATCAACTGTTTTACAATACTCCAAATTTATTTTCAAAAAGTTATAATTACAGGGACTAAGTCGTGGATATCTTGATTTATTGGTTAGTGGGGTATTGTGCACATTACTATTTCTCCCAGTTAGGTTCATTGATCTACTAGGGAGGAACGTCACTATTAGAGTTCATTGACCTAATAGTGGTATGACCATCATCACCATTGTGACTTGTCACCATTGTGACAGAAAGCCAGATAAAAATAAGATATGAACCATTGTAATCGCTCTTATGCTGTAATTTATAACTATGGGTCATTTCCTAAAAACTTGAATGAACTCACTCAGTATTTCCCCGCTGACAAAACCTTTTTCAAACATGTTTCAGGTGATCTGTTGTGAGCAAAGAAAAGTGTCAGGAAGCACTACCAGCTTAGAAATGTGGCTCAATGTAAATAAATAAAGAAACATGTTTTGTTAAATAAAGATTTCCCAGTGAAATCATCTTATTGTAAATTATTGGGTTTTATCCCTAAATTATATAAAACGGGCAGTTTTAAATATTAAAAGATCCTGTTTTAAAAAGACTTCCGTTGTCGCCTAAAATTTAAATACCGCAGGATTTCTGTCCCGCGGCTCCTGAAACGGGTCAAACCGGGTCGGGGGCCGTGACAGACGCCGATGAAGATTCAGGTCCGCCGCGGCGGCGAACAGAAGAGGATGACGGAATTGATTATTTGTCCGTTAGTGAGTGCGAGTCCTCACCAGATGTTGAACGTGAAAGGAAAGCCGCCGGTGGATTGTGGATATTCAGGCGATGTAAGAGCTCCGGAATTGATGAAGCTTATGAAACAAATCTTCGAGTTGTATGCATCAAACAGGTTTGTTACATATCAATATTTGTTTGATTATTTTCTTCACATGAGTATGTTGCACGTGTGTGATTTTGTTGGAGATTGTTGCAGAGAGCCAGAAATTACAAACATGCCAGACGTTTAGCGATCATGAGGGTCTTTCGCAACAATCGTTGGTGATACAGACACCAAAGTACCATAAGCAAAATCTGCTACCAGGTTATTAAATGTTTTTTTATATTTTGGGTTCTTATTTGCTAGCATACACTAAATATTATAAAATTATAGACGGACAGTTTCTCGAAGCAGCGAAAGCAAAGACCGAATCATTCAGTTTGAGGTAATGCTAATATTTTATATGACCCAAGATACAATTTGCTTTATTAGTTGAAATTAACTAAACCATTCATAACAAAAAACAACTGGCTATGAAAATCTAAAGATTGAAACATAGACCGAACCATACCGACCCCATGATTGCCCAGCCTCTGCACTGGCAGTTCGATAAAAAAAATAGAGTGCTTTTTGATAAAAAAAAAATTTAGCTAGATGATTATTAAAAATGACTTAACTGGTTTGTTTTGCAATGTTGCTGCCAAATGTATAAAAACATGCAATAATTTTGGCAGAAAAATTTGTTGCTGAGTTCACTTTGATGTTGTTCTTGCAGTGGTACGTTCTCCCGGGATGGCTGAGCTCAAGATCTCACTAGCTAAACCAGGTTTACGGTCTGATGGAGTCTCGGTCTGGGAATGGTCAGGCTCGGCCTTGGATGAGGGAGATGAGGCTGCTAAATGGTTCACTGACTTCCTCGGGAAACCTAGCCGCTTGGTACGCTTTAATGAAGGTACAATCCAACACATATTACAGTAAGATAGCTTTTCATTGATATCTATATTGTCCATGGTCATGCATCCATGATACATACAATACAAAACAGATTAATTTGGTATGCTTTCTATGTATAGAGTCAGAGACGTGACCCACTGGCGCTCATTATGCTACTGGATTCAATGTGAAATTTCCAGATGCTATCCCCTACCTTTTAATCTCCGAGGTGAGCACTATGGATGTTCGCGGTCTAGTTTGTGGTTTTGATGAAAATTATGAATCAATCCATCACGGAAAACGACAAACAAAACCGACTGGGTTTATTTGGTTGGCATTTTACTGGTCTAGTGGTTAAGGCTTTGGTTTTGGCAGTTTGGTGGTTTGACACGATCTTTTTTTACAATTATTAGTTTGTATTAAAAAAATTAAGATGATAAACATGGTATGATAATAACCAGTTGGGTTTACACTGCCGGTCTCAACTTTCAAATATGACCAAACGATTAAACCACCAAACTGCAAAAAACCGAATAGTGACCCAAACCATTTGGATCTTAAGTCAGCTGACTTGCTTATGTTTGGGCACTGACAATTTTGATTAAATTTATATTGCGTTGTATGTGTTTTCTGATGTAAGAATTGTGGACCGTTGTGCTGCCCATCTGAATGGCACATTATCTGAATGCTGAACCCTTTTAGACTCTTTGAAATGTGTTATTGTTTTGTATGCTTGATCTATGAGCCTCTTTTAAGTCCTGCAGCCTTCATTGGAAAGAGCCAGTCAGCATAAACCGATTTAGACCCAAGTACGTGTTTTACACATAAACTAAGAGGTCACGGTTTTGACTAAATTACCAAAATAAATGTGTTGACTTTTTTTTAATCTCCAACGCTATTGTCTTGAATGATGCTGCTGGTATCTTATTTTCTTATATGGCGTGTCCTCTATGCTATTGTCTTTATATCGATTTATATTTTGTTTATTGATTTAGGTGCAACCTTAACAAGATAACTTACGAAGAGAGGAAACAAAAGCTTATCGAGAGGTTGAATGCTTTGAATGATGCTGCTGGAGCAAATGATGATGACGATTCAGACGAAGATTGATGATTTTTGACTTTTGTTAGATGTTTGTTAGTTTGTGGTTTAACCATGTTAGAAGTATGTTGAATTCAAAACAATTTTTGTAATTGTTTTTGGTGATTTTTCTTGTAAGCTTTTAGCAAAAAAAGCTGGAATTTCCGGGGTTTTTTTTTTAGTTTTTTTTTTCACCTTTTTTCAGTATTCCGTCACATGTTAGTTGCAATTTTTTTATAATATTTCGTCACAAATGCGTTGCAAAACTTTAAACTGAATAATTAAGAATGGTGTAGGAAATGCGTCACAAATTTTCCGACACCATATTTTTGTTGCAAATGTGTTGTAAGTTGCGTAGTAAATGTGTAGTAAAAAGTTTCCGACGGGGCTTTTTCCAACATCAAGGTCTTGTTACAAATGCGTAGCAAATATGAGTTTGCTACGCATTTGTAACGGAAAAGCTTGTTAGAAAATGCTAGATTTCTAGTAGTGATGGTTCACGCGTACCATCATGTGATTACAGGATTTGCAGCTAAAATGTCAGCAGGTCAAGCAAAGAAGATGGAGAATTTGAGTGGAGTATTATCCTTAAGGCCTGAAGGTGTGTATCAGTTACACACAACACGTTCACCTTACTTTCTGGGCTTGCGCCAAAATTCAGGTTTCTGGAAAGACTCAAACCGTGGGAAGGGAATCATAATTGGCGTTTTAGACTCCGGGATTACTCCCGGACATCCTTCGTTTTATGACGATGGCGTCCCCGCTCCTCCATCAACATGGAAAGGTAAATGTGAAGTGGCAGGGTGTAACAACAAACTGATCGGCATAAGAAGCTTTATTAAGGGCGTTTCTCCGATAGATAAGGATGGCCATGGGACACACACTGCAAGTACTGCGGCGGGGAATTTGGTAGACAACGCAAATGTAGGAAATAGGTTCACCTTTTGTAAAATATAATTACAAAATATATCGTAACGAGACTCTCGTTATTCTTAGGAAATATCATGGTACAATACTGGTTGCAATAACTAAATAAAAGAATATAAATATAAATATATATACCAATCTTAATTCAAGCCGCATCTCTGGTGGGTCCTTCAGGCGCACTTGATAGCATCCTAGACTCGAGTATTCATCATCTTGAGTCTTGAAAAATACTCCTTGACTGCAACAAAGAGCGCACTAAAACGTTGACGAATTTGGTTGAGGCACGTGTTCAACACGCTTCCCTTAAAACAGATTGCGCGCCTCTACTAAAGATGACGCGTCTGTCTCCCAGGGTACAACAGCCGAAGCAGTCTGTACTGCCGGAGATGGCTCACGGGCCCAAGGTTACATCCGGTAATTGTAGTGTTAGAACTTGTGGAAAATTATGATACAAAGGTGATGAAATCGTATAGAGAAAACATATTTCTCTAAGTACCCATCACATGGGTCTCCAAGTATTTCTTCTTTCCAAGAACTCTCCATATATTCATGTATATTTCTTGTATCCCTTCTCTTGTATTTTTCTAGCATTTTTCTCTATCTCAAAATGAGGCACAAAGCCTACTATTTTTACAAGAGATGTGGGTTATGAAAAATTTCTCTTAAATGGTGATTTATTAGAGACATAAAACTCTAGTAAAGTTTCACTTAATTAGGTATTTAATTAGAGAAATAAAAACTCTAATAAAAGCTAATCAAGTGACATAAAAACTCTACTCAAGAGTTTGTCACCATGAAGAGTCCCATAAATTATCACTAAATTAATTTCCATTCACATTATTCTAATTTTCCAACAATCCCCCACATGAATGGAGATTAATCAAAACATACAAAAATCCAATGGAACCTCGACAGTTGAGTTTTGCATACGATAGGTAGGTGTTACCCTTTGAACCTTCGCTCATGAAATGCACTTAGCCCACTAGCTTTGAGTAGATCTTGATGTCTTTGAACTCGTCTGCCGTTTGTGTAGACGACAATACATTTCACACAAGACTCTCCCTAGCCGGGTCATCTCCTCATAGTCGTGTCCAATAATGGTCGTGGAACACTTTCCTGGTTCTGCGAGAGCTCTAGGAATTGTGCCCTCAATTCCATTCGAAGCGACCCCACTTCTCTCTAACATAGGTGATTCTCCTTAGATCATTAAAAGCATTGTGGTTACCGTGATCTATCCAAATCATTTACCACATATTATGCTTAGCCTCACACTTGTCACTTTTAGGAATGGACTAGGAAGTTTATTAATCTTTATAATAAACTACCTTATTAAATGCGTAGGGTTATTCCCCCACAGTGACCTCGCTTATTCATACAATTAGGTTTTCCTATTGAACTCAATTCTTGGGATCTCCAGTCTACTGAGTTAGGTTTCCATCATATGAACTTCATTTTTTAAGGGCTTCAGTCCCATTCCACAACTTGATCTCTAATAAACCCTCAGGTTGTTGGATCCATAACATTAGCAAATAACTTTGCGTATTTGAGATTAGTTGTCATGATGTGTTCTTAACTCATAAGTTAATTTTGCCTATTGTCAACTTCTAAGACTATAACCTCAGTGGCCATCTGAATCTGGTTATAACATATGTCTTCGTAAGATACGTGTATCATTTAAGGCAAACACATCTCCATTATACACTACGACCTTTGTGTCCTCCACTTAGTCGTCTATTTGCAATGATAGATTGGATTACAAAATCCTTATTGCTAAAAACAAATGCAAGACACCCCCCACATTTAAGTGTTATTGGATAACATTTAGATGTGTTAATGAGAACCATTTCTACATACCCTTATAGGGTTGTTTCTTAAATGGTTCCTCCCCCACATTTCTTGCCATTTGATAAACATTTCCGTAACACCACTTATGGCGACATTTATACACATATGATTGAACAAGACCAACCTTATTGTATCAGTGAATTCAACTCATATTGCATTAGCTTACACAAGCTTCCGAGCTGACCAAAGCAACACATGCCATTGTCATAAGTTTGTCACCAACTTAGAATAATTCTAATTTAACATCTAGAATAAGCTTAGACAATGAGTTCTCCTCATTAGCTTTTCGAACAAACTTTTAAAAGTTACATGTCATTTCCTTATAATGAATGAAAATTCTCTCTCAACTTTGTCCATACACAAATTCTTTTTGTGTTCATACACATTTGAATGTTTAGAGTTAATTAGTCTCCGTCAAGACCCATAATTAACCAAGTACTAGTCTAGCATGCTTTAGACTACAATACTTTAGCATGTGAACAGAAGATGCATCATTCTGATTCTTCACAGCCCTAAGGATATCATAATATCACTTTGCAACATTCATCCCTTGTTAAGACAAAATAATGAGTTGAATTATGATACAAAGGTGATGAAATCGTATAGAGAAAACATATTTCTCTAAGTACCCATCACATGGGTCTCCAAGTATTTCTTCTTTCCAAGAACTCTCCATATATTCATGTATATTTCTTGTATCCCTTCTCTTGTATTTTTCTAGCATTTTTCTCTATCTCAAAATGAGCCACAAAGCCTACTATTTTTACAAGAGATGTGGGTTATGAAAAGTTTCTCTTAAATGGTGATTTATTAGAGACATAAAACTCTAGTAAAGTTTCACTTAATTAGGTATTTAATTAGAGAAATAAAAACTCTAATAAATGCTAATCAAGTGACATAAAAACTCTACTCAAGAGTTTGTCACCATGAAGAGTCCCATAAATTATCACTAAATTAATTTCCATTCACATTATTCTAATTTTCCAACAGCAAATGTATCTGGATTGGCGAATGGCACTGCGAGTGGGATGGCACCACTAGCACACTTAACCATTTATAAAGTATGTACCTATATTTGTATGGGTAGTTCTATCTTAGCAGGAATGGATGCAGCTATTGAAGACGGCATAAATGTGATGTCTATAGCGCTTGGTGCAAGTTCCATGCCCTTTTATAAAGATAATGTAGCAGTAGCCGCCTTCAATGCCATGCAGGAAGGGATCTCCGTGAGTTGTTCAGGAGGTAATTATGGGCCGAGCAGTGCATCATTATTAAATGAGGCCCCATGGGTCCTTACAGTTGGGGCTAGTACAATTGATAGAAGGTTCCGGACAACAGTTCGTCTTGGAAACAACAAGTTACTTCATGGTGAATCATTGTACCAACCAAAGGATTTCGACCATAAGCTTCGGCCTCTTGTTTACCCCACACTGTGTGATAAGGGATCACTGGAACACGTTGATGTGAAGGGGAAGGTGGTGTTGTGTGATGTGGATGGGCGGACTGATAATATTGCAAAGGGAATGGAAGTTAAGAATGCAGGAGGAGCTGCCATGATTATCGCTAATGACATTGTTTCTGGAGAGCGTACAGAAGCAGAACCTCATGTTCTTCTCGCATCACATGTGGTTACAAAGAAGGGGTTGAGATAAAGAAGTATTTGAATTCAACTTCTTCACCGACCGCAACCATCCTTTGCCATGGAACTGTGGTGGGCCTGAAATTAGATCCGGAGATGGCTTCTTTCTCGTCGCGAGGGCCTAACATTGCAAGTCCTGGAATCCTAAAGCCAGACATTACCGGACCCGGTGTAAAAATTCTTGCAGCATGGCCTCAGTCGATCGGCAACCAAATAGGAACCAAAGCAACATTTTATATCGATGAAGGCACATCAATGTCTTGTCCTCATCTCGCAGGTATAACAGCGTTGCTCAAAAGCGTGCATCCAGAATGGTCTCCTGCTGCTATAAAGTCTGCAATGATGACCACGGCTAGTCAAGTAAACCGAAATGGAGACGCCATTGTAGACGAAAGAGGGCTTCCAGCTGACGTATTCGCCCTTGGCTCTGGTCACGTAAACCCACAAAAAGCCCATGAGCCAGGGCTTGTTTTTGACATCCAACCCGACGACTACATTCCTTATCTTTGTGGGTTAGGCTATACGCCCGAACAAATTGAAATGATCGTTAAAAAGAAAGCTAGTTGCTTAAAGACCATACCGGAGGCCCAGCTGAATTATCCTTCTTTTGTTGTGTCTCTAACAAGAGGCGATCGCAAAATATACTCAAGGACAGTGACTAATGTTGGTTTAGCAAACTCGAGTTACAGCATCAGAGACATTTATGTACCAAAGGGTGTAAGTGTTGAGGTTAACATTCATAATCGACAGGATGTCATGAGCTTCACAGCGGTGCAGCAAAAGCAAACATATGAGGTTACGTTTACTCGGGATATTAAGGACACAAAGAAAGGTCCATATGGGCAAGGGCATATGACGTGGGTATCTCAATCCGGTAAGTATACCGTGAGAACCCCGTTTTCATTCAAGTTTGAATGAAGATCCAGATATTATTCCTTCGTCTTGTGTAGCATTAAACATCAATGCTTCTATATATAAGTAATATACTAATATGATTGGAAGAAATATAAATGCAATGTGAATGTTTCCATATAAAAACTTAATTAACCTAGATAGCTAGGGTAAGTACAGTATTATACAGTTTATATGATTCTAAAAACTTAAAAAATCAAAGATGCGGAATGAAGTTGAATTAAGCTATGGCTAAATTAAATTACAATTAAACCAGGAAACAAGAACGCATAAAACACAAGAGCACAAGAGAAGAAACACGCAATTACTTCCGTATTCAGGTTTAATCAATCAAAAATAAACTTGTAATTTCACTTAAGCATTTGATAAACTACCTAGACATAACTTTTACGCCTTTTATATTAACCAAATAGATCAAAATCAATCAAACACATTGCCACATTGCCCATAGTACAACCATGGAGTATCTCCATAATAAATTCGCTTTTCGGTTATTCATTCGACAATCTATAGCGATTTTTAACAATTCAATCACCTAAGAACAGTTATATACATTAGAAAAATGGCCATTGAAGAAAGTACACGGCATCACCCCGGTGAGTTAACCACAAATCACCTTTGATAGAAAAGCACAATAATATATACATTAACCGGTTAAACAAGAAACATAAATACAAAGTTCAAATATCTTATAACAAAAGATGGAATCATACCAAACTACCAAAGTCTCCGTTGTGATCAAGAAGCCACAGCCTTGTCATTATTCAATATTCATCTTCAAGTGATTTGTTCAAATATTGAAAATGGTTTTGTGAGAGAACTGTTTTATTCTCTGTGTTTCAACAAGCCCAAGACCAGCCCACTTACTTCCCATTTTATTACTTTTAGGCTTTTAGCCCATTTGGAATAATTTTGAAGCCCGGCAGCTAACTTTCAATTTTCAATATTTTCGTTTTATCTTGAAACCAAGATTAAAAAAATAAATCTAATCTAATCTTCTAAATCTAATCTAAAATATTAATAAAAGACTCTAATTAATTTAACATGACAATCTCTCCTTCAATCTAATAATTTTACTTTTATTTTATTTAAAAATAATTTTTTATCCTTATTATTATTTATTATAAATTCTCTCAATTTTAATTTTAATATTATCTAATCTGAATCTTTTAATCTTCTATCTTCTAAAATCTAATAAACCATTCCAATAAATGCCACATGGTAATTCCTTATGCTACCTAAATAAAATATTAATTTATACTAGATTATAAACCTGTGTATTACACGGATCTAAATATTGAAATCATGTAACTTTACCACATCTACACAAATTTACACAAGTGAGTTATTTTTGTACATACACCAATTTACATAACTTAGCTTTTTTTTTTTTTTTTTTGTCGGGAAGCAATGAAAGTAGGTGACCATTTACTTTATGTACAACTTCATTCATAACAAGTATGGCTCTGTTATGAAAATATTCAGATTTCTTGAAATACTGAAGCATAATAGCGGTGGTATGGTATTTTATGGTATGGTATTTTATGGTATGTTAATAATAAAGGTAAACCGCTATGCTTTGGTAAAGTTAAAATTGTTATTAGTGGTGATTTATAGATTGCCATTTAGATGTACATGGATAAGTTCAGATTAACTATTTTTTTAAATTTTGAAATCCTGATATGCATTTTGATAATAGATCTGGAAATTAGAGTCATAAATGCATAGGTGGAAATGTTCTCCGATTGGATTAACCGAACCCGTGAATGACCAAAATTAGGGACATGAAAACCTAATTATCTTTACATTATTTAAATATTGAAGTTGTTTATTATACAATGCTACAATAAAATATAATATATTAATGATAATAATATTAGATATTAATATATTAATAATAGTATTAATAAATTAATATAATCCATAACACATCTTAAAAAATGCACTTTGGTTATTAATTATAGAGTTAAATGCCATTTTAGTCCCTGTGGTTTGGGTCATTTTGCGAGTTTAGTCCAAAGGTTTCAATTTTTACTTGTGGGTCCAAAAATGTTTCACAGTTGCCATTTTAGTCCACTGGGTTAACTTCATCCATTTTTTCTGTTAACGAGGAGGCCAATTTGGTCATTTTGTATGTAATTATGTTAACTAAAAGGGCAATTCAGCCATATAAAATGACCGAATTGGCCTTCTCGTTAACAGAAAAAAACGGATGAAGTTAACCCAGTGGACTAAAATGGCAACTGTGAAACCTTTTTGGACCCACAGGTTAAAAATGAAACCTTTGGACTAAACTGGCAAAATGGCCCAAACCACAGGGACTAAAATGGCATTTAAATATTAGATACCCAGTAGAATTATTATAGAACTAATTATTGTATTAATTATATTATCTAATATTATTAAATTAAAGAGGAGAATGCTATTCGCATAAAAATTTGAAGAAAGAAACTATATAATTAATATTTATAATGTTTAAATATGTTACATTTGCCATTGCAGTATTATAATTTATATTAACTGTTTTTATCGATAATACTAATTTAAAATATTTTGTTATTCGTTCATTAAGAAAACCTAAAGTATTTTAAGTATACATATAAAACTAATCAACAATATAAATGTTCATAAAGAGATTTATATATAATATTATATAAATAATATTATTAATAAACTAAAATAATTCATAACACATCTTAAAAAATGCACTACAGTTATTAATTATAATATTAGATACCCATTAGAATTATTGTAGAACTATATATTACATTATATATTAAATTAAAAATATATATATAAAAATTGTGAGATTGAAGAAACAAATGCCATGTGGCATTATGATTTACTAATTAAATGAAAAGAATCACATGTGGCATTAAAAAGATTTCTTTATTAGTATTAGATTCCACCCATGGCATTATAGCCTAGTGGTATCTTGGTGGTGGGATAAGGCTTATGACCATTAGGTCATGGGTTCGATTCTCACAAAGGGGGTTTTTCCCAGATTTATTGGGTTTCCTCCTGAATTGGTGTATAGACATTATTGTCTAGTGGAAATGGATATGATCGGGTGGTTCTGTTGGTGGCACGATGATACTCCAATGGTCCGTCAGTGATCCAAATTTGCCGTTCAAAAAAAAAAGTATTAGATTCCATTTTTATATTTAAAATACTTTACGGATAACTAATTAAAAATATTATATGGATAACTACAATTAATATATTTTACTACAAGTAACTTTTATTTTGTCTAATCGTTATTATGTTTAACTACAATTGTCACATGACAATTTTTTGTTCAATTTTGTTATCATTAACAATTAACAAATAAATATATTTTACTACAATTAAAAATATTCTATTTTGTCTAATCATTAATATGTTTAACTACAATTACCACATGGTAATTTTTCGTTCATTGCTATCATTAACAAATAAATATATTTTACTACCATTAAAATTATTCAACAATAGAGATAACGATTAAACATAACAAAATACAGATACGATTAAACATAATAAAGTATAGTCAAATATATCGTAGATTCTCTAATGTATTTAATGAAAATTATTTTTTATCGCCTCTTTGACTAACAGAGTAAAAATAATTGAAAATTTTCCTAAAGAATTAATGACCACGACACGCACTTTACAAGTGGGTTGGGTATTAATTACTATGAGTAAAAGATTACAAACTTGTGGAATGACTATCATGTACGTCTACTTGTCTTATTTACAAATAAATTATTTTTATTATTCAACACGTGTATACACGGGAGTATAACCTAGTAAATAAATAAAAGTAATATAGTTGTAAACTTATCGATGCGTTTACCATATAATTAAATACGATATAAGATGTCTAAAATGCACCGATCATGTTTTTCGTCATACAAAACAAGTTAGATTGTAAAGATAAATCGAATCGCTGAAAATTCGAAGCTACAACCACAAACGGTGAAAACATGTTTACGCGTTTATTTGGAACGGGTATACGAGACTTGGAAAAATACACACCCATTTGAAATTATCATGCTTCTTCACCATCTTTATATGATCTTAAGTTTTAACCCTAACTTTAACATTATTAAGAATAACATAATAGAGGTGCCAAAGAGTTTTATTCCAAGGTCTAAAAGGGATTAAAAATATCTCTAATAATTATAGGTATATTCAAGGTCTAAAACGGATTAAAATTTCTCTAATGTAAAATGATTGCAAGAAATTAAGATGTCTATATGTAATCAACTGTTGTAGACTTGTATTTCTTGCTTACGTGGCATTAAGTGGTCTAAAATTTGGAAGTGGTTCATAACTTCTTTTAGCCTAAAAGATTATATAGTGGCGTATGAATTATACTTAGCGTCATGTAAAAAGTCATATAGTAAGACATGTATAACGGAAAAAATATCATGTTTAAAACAAACATTATAAATAAAAAGTTAGGTTAAGAAAATTAAATTAACACACATATAAATATCTTATGTAACTATAGCTTGATAAGGTGACTGTGTACATTATGAAGACGTGTCATCAATGTTTATCATTTACGTTTGGACTCTAAGGGTTGTAGATAGACCGACTATGTTATATAGAACAGATTGTTAGGCTATCAAAAAGACGCAGACGCGCAAGATGGAGATAGCAAAGATGTGGATGTTGCGGTGGATGTGTAGGCACACAAGGTTAGATCATATGAGAAATGAAGTTATTAGAGAAAGGCAGCTAGGGTGGCTAGTATATTAAGTAAGATTAAGAGGGGGAGATTGAGATGATTTGGGCATGTGAAATGGAGGCCGACGACGGCACAAGTTAGAGTAGTGGACGCCCTTTCTGTGAGGGTAGGAAGAGTAGAAGAATGCCCAAACTGACTTGGGTTGAGCGGACTAGACGAGATTGGTTAGAGTTGCACTTTTCTGAGGACATGGTCCAGGATAGTAGGATAGTAGTTCGTGGAGACGTAGGATTAAGGTTAAGGATTTTAGGATAGAGTACTGAAGTGTTTGAGCTTTTTGTGTTAGGGGTTAATATTTCTTACTTTACATGTGATTATCATCATATTTGTGTGTGTGTGTATACACACACACATTTGTTGCTTTAGAATGTTATATCTGTTTCTATTCTACTATGTTACTCTGTCACCACTTATATTGTGAATGGTAGATTTCTATTGTTATATCTTTAGTTCGTATTGTTTGCAAGATGTTTGGTTTCGAGCCGGGGGTCTTTTTAGAAATAACCTCTTTATCCATATGGATAGAGATAAGATTTGTCTACATCTCATCCTATCCAAACCCAGCTATCATAGATTAAGAAATATTTGAACTATGATTCATACTTAATATTCAAACCTCGCAACCAGCCTTCAAAAAAAAATTCCAAGAATTAGAATTTAGAAATATAATTCGAAATTGTTTCTTCTTTCAAATGTCTGTTTATGTTTATTTTGAGGCAAAGACAAATCTTTCTTTGGATGTTTTGTGATTATTTATTCGTGGAATAAGTGATGATCCGATGGCTCTTACTTAGGGAATTTTGGTTATAGTATGAATCTGAAATTTGAATCGATTCATAGGGTCTTAACAAGAGAATTCATGTCAATAATAAAAAAAAAAATACAATAAACAGACAAAAACAAATAAAAGAAAAAGAAAGAGTATCCAGAGAGTTCAAGAGGCCATAAGATTGTATTTATGAGATATGCTATGTAGGTTGTTACGTTGTTGTTTGGACTCTAATTTTGTTAATAGCAGTATCAAATAATTTATGGTGTTATTATATATATATATATATATATATATATATATAGGTAGAGGATCATGTACATTAATCCAGAAGTATGAGAAGTGTATTATAACACTATATATAACACTGTATAACACCATATAAACACCGAATAACACTATGTAACACCATATAACACTATGTAACACTATATAACATTATATAACAAATATAACACTGTATTTTGTCTGATAGCATGTCTATGATAGATGTATAGTGTTATATATTGTTGTATAGTGTTAAATAGTGTTATATGGTGTTATATGGTGTTACATAGTGTTATACGGTGTTTATATGGTGTTATATAGTGTTATATATAGTGTTATAATACACTTCTCACACTTCTGAATTAATGTACACTATCCCTATAATATGGGTAGGGATAGTGTACATTAATCCAGAAGTGTGAGAAGTGCATTATAACACTATATATAACACTATATAACACCATATAAACACCGTATAACACTATGTAACACCATATAACACCATATAACACTATGTAACAATATATAACACTATACATCTATCATAGACATGCTATCAGACAAAATATAGTGTTATATTTGTTATATAGTGTTACATAGTGTTATATGGTGTTATATGGTGTTACATAGTGTTATACGGTGTTTATATGGTGTTATATAGTGTTATAATGCACTTCTCACACTTTTCACACTTCTGGATTAATGTACAAGATCCTCTACCTATATATATATGGAGAGAGGGTGGGAATTGGCTACAAAGTCTATTTTTCCTACAAAGTGTAAAAAGTCATAAAACACTATAATGTCAACCATAAAACACACTCAATGTCACACCTTGACTTTTGCGGAAGCGTATGATGGTGACTTGTTCAATATCATTGCATTCAATTATAATAAACAACTATATGATTAAAACATGATGTTCATCCATTCATCAGTTTAAAATGTTACAAACACGAGTCATTAAGTTTCGACCAACATATCCTCAAGTTATGTTACAAATTAAAAGTGGATGACATCAAAACTTGAAAACATTTGTCTTGAAAGCAACACCAGCGCCCCAGATCCATCGTGTTTCCTGAAATACATGTAATTTTGAAAACATCAACAAAAAGTTGAGCGAGTTCATGTGTTTCTATATGAGTTCGAATAATCTTGTAAACATTTGTATGTATGCCTTTGTAATCCGGTATGAAAGCGTCTATGAACAGATCAATTAATGTGTAGCTAATACATTAACATGTGTGCAATGGTATAGGAAGGCTCAAACATTTCGGATTTTGTACCGGGCCTCCGACTGTAAGACATAGTCACCACCTTCGGCCACTTCCGGCCCAGGGGTGCGGCTCGCAACACCCAAATAGATCTATTACTCATGTCTCTCGGTCCTTATACGAGGATTAATGGTCTTAAGTGTGCGCCTACTCATTCACATGATCTAACAGTTCATTCCTTAGCTAACCATACCATTTGAAATCATTGAAATATTTGTAACATGTATTTCACCCCCGAAGTTATAAAACTGAAAACAGTTAAAAGAAAAAGGGGACATGAACTCACAGATTTACGTCCTGTCTCCTGTATACCCAAAGTATGTATTCTTACGCCGTACTACAACCTACACACGTGCTGAGTTTTATTAGACGTTAAGGTCGTGTAACGACTCTTAGTCTTAGTTGCTTAGTAAGACTTATTTCGGAATTCTTGTTATACTTTAGTTACATCTTTGATGTTCATTATATAATTCCAAGGTATATAATGATTGGTTAAAATAATAATATTTTAACTTAAATTATATTTGTCAATCATTTGGAATTTTGTTAAAATAATATATTTTAACTTGGTATATTATGTATTTCTACATGTGTATTCTCCCAAGTATGGGTGTACTTGCACTTGTGTATTCTTATACTTGGGTATTTGTGCATTTTGCCAAGTATTGGTGGCGTATTCTTGTGTGTATTTGTACGTACGAAAATACGTATTTTCATTGTGTTTATTAAGTATTTTTATACTTAATTTTGTATTAACTTTCCGGAATATTATTTTTAGGGCATGTTTGGCTAAGCTTTTCAAAACAACTTATTGGCTTATTGACTTATTAAAAAGCCAATAAGTTGTTTTTGTGTTTGGCTAAGCCAAAAGTCCTTTTAGAAATGGCTTTTTGCAAAGAAGAAAAAGGAGGTTTCAAGAAGTCACAATATTGTGACTTTTTGGCCAGCTTTTAACTTTTCAAACTACAAATTACCAATATACCCCTTCTTTACCCCCTTATATCTAAAAGGATGTCCATTTTAGTCATTTTACATCAATAAGCTATCCAAACACTTTTTTTAAAAACTCCTTTTCAAAAAGTCCTTTTCCCAAAAGTCCTTTTCCAAAAGTCCTTTTTAACTATAATAAGCTTAGCCAAACATGCCCTTAATCAACTAAAAATCACCAATTTGTATTCTTAAAATATATGTATTTTAAGAAAACTTTTATAGAAAAATATCTATAAATCCTTATTGGCAAAAATAATTATACTTCCATATAAATCCCCAAAAATAATATATTCTCAAGATTAACTTAGAAAATATTTATAATCCCATTTTTCACCCGAAATGATATATTTTTACTTTGTTTAAGAAAATATATATCTTCTTCAAAAATAATATATCTTCTAATTGTTCAAGAAAATATATATATATTTTTCTCCACTCAAAATAATATATTTTCTACTTGATAAAAACAAGATATATTTTTGTAATACTTGTAAAAATTATACTTTCCATTCTTTTGGGTTTCCAAAATGCCGTTTAACTCGCTTGACAAAATATATGAATTTAATTCTGGAATATATATATATATATATATATATATCTATAGTTCATAGTCCTCGTTCGGTTTGTCAAATATTCGGGTATAAATTATATATTTGTTTTCTTGGAATTTTGGTAATATTTTATATTAATATTTTGGGTATTTTGGTAAGTTATATTATTTTCAAATCCTAAAATAATATAACTAATACACATAATATACAAGTAATACACAAATTGTGATATCTAAATATATTTTCCTAAATATATACTTAGTCATTTTTATTTATCAAAAACCAACCTCCAATATTTGTAATTTTTGTAACAAAAATTATGGCAAATTTTATATGAAAAACCATGATTAAAATTTACTTGTAAACACTTGTTTAAAAATATATTTCTAAGTGTTTAGATTCCACAAAAATTTTGCCATAGTTTCCCCTTAAAAATGGAGGTTTCCTGTAACACCCTAACACGCTTTAACTGAAAAGACGCAGCGGAATTACGTACCATAAAATTTCTTTCATTAAAACGTTTTATCCTACTTGAAAGTTCATTATAAAATAACCTTTTTTACAATATACGCATCCTTCGTACTCATTTACAAAATGAAAGTCTAACTTATGTCTATCAATTTATATACTCCAGGATCCCCGTACAATCTATCTTATGACTCGGTCTTTGATCGCTACACCTCATGATGATAATCTTTCATTCATACAACCTGCACCCACCACATACAATCGAAACATTAGCATACATTATACACAAACAAGATTCTTAATCGTGTAATCTCGATATGTTCTATCCACATATTCTTTCAATCCCGTTATCTTCCTAGATTTAATCATTCCATCCGGGTGTCTAATCCTTAGCGAAACCTCGATGGAGTACCTGCACTACATTTCATTCTCGAGGCACACTATTAATAACGTCAATACTTAAGTGTATTGAAACCACGTATGCATTACATACATAACTAAGTACATACAAGCCTACACACGTTCATACATGCATTACTACTTACAAACATACCTACTCACATACTTATATACATACATACATTACGGCGTACAAACATACCTACTTACATGCTTACTAACATACATACATACACTACCACATACAAACATACCTGCTCACATACTTACATACATGCATAGGTTACGGCGTACAAACATACCTACTTACATGCTTACATACATTAATACATTAATAGATACAAATATACCTACTCACATACTTAATTCATTACCCCGCGTATTCGCTAACACAACCCGAACTTAATCACATGTCATAAACGCTTTTAAAATATCTTTCGGATCTTAAGAATGAGTTCCGAACTCACCCGTAACTTACCAAGCCTTTCAATAGGGTTGAGGAACCTTATAAGGACTTAGCGAGGCTTAGAATGTGTCCACGGGGTCCGAATTCGAAGGAAAAACAAAGAAATCCTCAAACTTTACAATTACATCAGACCTCCACCGTAAGCTACGGTGGCTACCGTAGCTTACGGTGGCCCCCAAAGCTTTACGGTAGCTCTAGACTGCCTTACGGCAGAAAAAGGAAACCCAGCTCCCACCGTAACTTACGGTGGCACCGTAAGCTACGGTGGTACCCAGATCAGCATTCCATTTTTACACTAAAATTCGCATAACTTGCTCGTTTTGCATCCGTTTCACTTGAAACTTGTTTCTAATTGTTCATGAAACATTTCCCTACCTAATTAACTAAAATTTCATACCTTGAGGTCCTTAAAATTTATAAATTACATTACCATTACATGATTCATGCATACATGTTCGACCCGTTCGATCTTTATCATACACTTCCCAACTTACCTAACCACATTCGATTATTTTCCATTAAACTTGCCTTATCACTACCTTTAATTCATACTTTCTTACATAACTCTAAATAAATTACCAAACAACAAAACATATTAAGTCAAAAGGGTAAGTTTGGGATTCACTTACCTCGTGCGTCCAAGTTTGTGCAAAGCTTCCCCTTTCCTCATGATCCGTTAGCTTTCCATACTTGAGTCTATGTCAATTGGGGTTCCTATCCTTTCAAATCATTATGTCCACATCAAAGTTAGTATGCATGTTCATTCATATCACATCCATTTCAAACTCTTAGCTACATAGACTTTCATTAGTCAAACTTATCATGCATATGACATGAACCGACAATCCACATTGTTCAACATTCATTTAGTCAATTTATTATCATACGTACGTACACTTAATCGTCCTAACACTTAATCATGATTCTTTAAATTCTCATAGACATATTCATAAGTCTAATCATGTCACTCGCATATTCATTGACTTTTCAGAAAGTCAACGACCATACCTACTTATTCCCCACTTATGAACACACACCTTTATCTTGATATGATAAACTATTTTAGTAACGCCATACACATTTCCTAATCATGTCATGTAGTACATACGACTACATGATCACTTGATTTCTTACTCGATATTCACCAAATCAATTTACACATAGTAACACTTTCATGATCCTACATTCGACAACTACATGCCAAGTTAGCCAATTTAATGTAATCGTAACATCAAGCTTTACTAGTTGTCTTCAACCTATACACTTAGTACATACTCATTTCTAAATTACCATTAAGTCACTAATCCGACTCATGGTGTGCACTACCATTCAAGCATCGGGTACTAATTCCTAATGCATACTTTCACGGAACCATCTCATCAACTAACTACTCACATGTATTTCATCCAAAACACGTATCTCATGCTAACTTAACTATCAAACATAACATTATCACATTCTGCACCAAATTACCAAATTCTTGCAATAATTTTACTCGCTAGCTTCACCTAGACATTTCATCGTGCGTACTAACATTTATGCATAATGTACAAGTAATTCAAGCATATCCTTTCCATCTTCAAGCAAGATCACTTTATCATCAAATCTACATCATGTTTACTATCAAAACCTACCATATAGCATCTTGTGCAACAACATAATCATAATATCAACAATTGCATGTTCATCATAATCATTCTTATACTCCTACACATGGGTTTCGTTCTAAATCATCAAATGACATCTAGAACTCGCATAATTTGTGTTTCATATAGTGATTCTATCATATTCTCATGCTTAATTTAACACAACTTCACGGATTAATCAAAACCCACTTCACATAAGATCACCAAATCATAAATTTCAGCTTACCATATGTTTGCTAGGGCTAGATCATCAAGAAAACGAGTTCATGCATCGGATTTGAGCCTAATTTCCTTGTCAATTTGAGGCTTTCTTGGGAACTAGGGTTTTCACCCTTCCCTTCTTCCTCCTGATCGATCTCACGCACACACCACCTAGTGTGTGTGAGATTTTGTTTTAATTAAATTCATGTTCCAATTTGGCAATCTTGGTCCCTCATGTTCTTTCTTATTTATTTAACCCCCATTGTTTTCCACTCTCAATTGATAGCCAACACCACCTAACCAAGTTAGATAGCTTGGTTATTAGTGAAATATCCCACTTAACCAATAAATCCTACTTACTTATGCCAACCTAATAAAATGTCCAAATAAAATATTTAGACCCGAGTTTTTGGGGCGTTACATTTCCATGCTTTAAAAGCATATCATTTTCTTTTAAAATCATCAACAAGTCATTCAAGACTTACCATGAGCCAAAATCATGCAATTTACACTACATCATGAACTTGAAATTTTGTAAAAGTTTGTAGTAACTTAACATGTTTTCTTGTGAAATTTAATCCTTTACAACCTGTATGAAGGTTTTCTAAAAATATTTCTTCTTGTATTTTTCTTGTTAACAACATGTTTCTAGCCTTGATTTAACACTAGAAACATGATTGGTTTCTTTAAAAATCATGATTATGTAAATCTTGTAAATAACTTTGGTTTCTTGAGAAAATTAGTTTTAAAATCTTCCATTTACAAGACTTATAACATGTATCTATCATCATCATACTCAAAAACAACTTTACTTTCAAGTTCATGTTGAACATAAAGGATGATCATTTTGATTTTTACAAGATTCATCCTCTTACTTGCTAGATCATGTATTTAATCACAATCTAGCAAGCTTCTTATGAAGATCAACATCATGATCACAAGAAATCAACAATCAAGTATCATACATACACTAAATCAACATAGATTCTTATGTTTTTAAGCTTCATGTGAAGGTTCATCTTCTTGTTTCCTCATGATTCTTATGATTAGTAACTTACATAATCTTTTAACCACCAAAATGAGAAGTAAAATCAAGTTATGAGGAGCTTACTACTAGCTCTAATGGCTAGGGAAGAAACAAGATGAAGATGATGATGGTTTAAGTGGTTAATAGCTCCTTGATGAGGTCCTTCAACATCTAAAGCTTCCAAGCTTCCTAACTATGCTTCTTACACCTCATGTTCACCTTAGAATGCATTGAATGGTTTGAAAAATGGAGGAGTGTGGATGTTGTGTTTGGGCCATAAGCAAGAAGAGGAGAATGAAGGGTGATCAAGTTGTTCATTTGCTGGAATGAATAAGTATGATAACCTTGTGGATTTAAATAATGTCTTCCCAACATGAAAATGTCTAATGGTCCTTATGTCTATTATCATACAAACAAATCAAATAAAATACTCAAATAAAATCATGGGTGTGGGACCCATGTTCCTAACCGTAAATCGGGGGGGGGGGGGTATTGTTGGGATGTAATGATAAGTTAGTTAATCTAGTTAGGTTTTAAGTGTAAGGTTTAGTGTTTTAGGTGTTATAATGTTTTAGGGTATGTTATGATGTTTGGTGACCATAACTAGCTTTGTAACACTAAACCAATGCTTCTAGTGAAAATTTGGTGTTACAGGTAGTGTCCGATTGTTCAGTTGGTTACCGGTTCGTTAATGTAACGACTCACACAAAAATGTCTTAAAAACGCTCCATAAGTGGAAACCCGGACCCCTGAAACCCTGAAAAACCAAGAAATCAAGAAATTGGGAGTCCACGCGGGCCGCGTAAGACTTAAGGTTAGTCTACGCGGGCTGCGACAGCAAGGCAATTACCGGATAAGCCTAAGGGACGCGTGGCATGACACGTGTCGCGACCACCGGTGACTCAGCAACCTCCGATTTGATCGACACTTCCACGCGGGCCGCGTAAGGTTTTTCCTGTGGCTCACGCGGGCCGCGACAACCTCAGAAATCAGCTATAAATAGTTTGGACATGAGCAGTTCGTCTGTGTTCGACCAATTCTCTCAAAATGAAGAATTACTGCATAAAATCATAATTTTCATTAGTGGGGTGCTGCTATGATACCGGGTATTAACTCAATCGCTGCTACGATTCAATATCCGATCTATTGAAACTATCCGACGGGATGTTTAAATGCTATACTTTGTCATTAATCGTGATTCCGACAGGATGTTTGAGTGCCACCCGAACTCGGGGTGTACTCTGTCATTCGTTGCGAGTCCGGTGGATGTTTAAATATTGCACTCTGTCATTCGTTGTGAGGGTATTAATCTCGTGAGTTATCGTAAATGCTGTATTAGTTACTGACCTAGTTCGTATGCATTATTATTTAATTAGGGTACAAGGCTAATCAGTAGGCTAAGCTCTGCCCGTAAAAATCTGCATGCTTATAATGTGAGTCATTCTCTTTTTATCAAATTATTTCCAAAACTCTATTTATTTCAAAGTTATAATAACAGGGATTAAGTCTTTGTAATCACCAAGTTACAGCCGGTATGTGGGGTTTTGTATACAATACTTGATAACCGTCACCATTGGACAACGAGTTAGCGAAGGGGTGATATGACCATAGTCACAGACACCAATTGGACAACGAGATAGCCAATAGGTGGTCGAGTGACAAATACCGTGGGTATATGGTTGATAAACAGAAACATTCTAATCGCTCTTAATACTGTAAATTATAACAATGCATCGTTTTAGACAAAAAGAATGATTCACTCAGTATTTCCTGCTGACAAATCCTTTTTAAAACGCGTTTCAGGTAATTACAGTATATTGGAGTAAGAGTTGGATACGGCACTGAAAGGCTTCAAGAAGTGGCTTATTTTATTAATTAAATAAAATTAAGAACTATTGTTTTATATAATTGGGTTATCCCTTATTAAAGCTACCTTTGTAAAACATGGATTTATCCCATCTATTTAATAAATAAAATCCGGTGTTTTCTAAACTCTGATATTTTTCCTAACTCACGGTCCTGATGAAATTTCCGCTGCAATATTTTTCAAAATAATCACCGGTACCACTTGGCTGTTCGCGGCTCCCGATTCCGTCCAGGGTGGGTCGGGGGTTGTGACAGAAGGTGGTATCAGAGCCACTTGTTTAAGCCATTTAGGTGTTCTTTTAAATACCTAAACTTAAACTTTATGTTTGGAAATTAATGTAATAATGTATGTGTCGTTCTGTGTAGATAAATTTTAATATTTATATTTTATGTTTTAAGTTCATAGTATGAATGACCAATATAATTAAATTTACTCATAGGCTACCTAGGCGGATGTATTATATTGAACTAGGCAGACACTTCTCTATTTTAGAATTACACTTTATGGTCTATAGTCTTATAGCGTAGATTTATATTAACGTAAGTTATATATTATAAAACATAGCCCTATATTTATTTCATAAATTACATAGGGTCAAACATTTAATATTTTATTTTATAATTATACCACCTCTTAAACCAATGAATATGTATTACTAAATAAATTGAGCAAGTTGAGACGCCTATTGAAATAATTGGTTTAATAATATAACTGTATAGTAAATCACGAACAATAGTTATCTTTATAATGATTACATATTTTACATGTGACATAAACCTAAATGTATAACCGATACTATTTTAATAAAATGATAACTAATTGTGTATACGTTTAAATTAATTGATTTTTTTTCAATTATACAATAGTTTCCTAAAATTACTTTTTAAGAAATTTTATAAAATATACAGGTTTGATTTTGGTAATTAGTATGTTTGAACTAATATTTATAACCACCTGTATTTATACCTTAATAATATAAATAATATTTACAACATTCTTATAATTACGTAAGTATGTTACAAAGTTTGACATATTTTATAACTTTTAAGGTCACATTAAAATATCCTATAATAAAAATATTTGACCTATTTATGAAATTCATATAAAAGTATGATATACATATGAAACCATGAAGTCATATAAATCATATTATGTTTTACAAATATACTATCTATCTCAATAAAATATCCCTTAATTAAACATGAATAAAATATACTCATTAGATAGAGTCAATAGAGACAATAACATTGTTGTTAAAACTTCATTTTCAAACAAAAGAAAATCATAACCATAATAACATCTATGCTTAAACAAAAGGGTTCGAATATTAATTTTACTAGTAACACTAGGATAGCGTTTAGACTTGAACTTAAGAAAAGATGCCTTAGTATAAGCTTTGAGATAAGCTAAATACTTGTGTAAATAAAGTGTGAAGGTTTCTTTGTATGCCATGAGAATGATAACTAGAACGTTGCAAGTATAATAAGCAATAACACTTGACCACTGTTATTTCTTATTTATTGATACTACTTTGTTCTAGAATATGATCCGTCAAGTAAATACTAATTTCTTGTTTCTTTGCTGAAAGTCATAATGGACTTTCCAAATCATGATTTAAGAAAAATACTATTTATGGGAAATACAAAATTTTCTCTGGCAAGACTGGGTATGGTGTAGCAGACTCTCTAGTTTGTCCGGATATAATAAGGTTACCTCTCCGACGAGAACCGGATAAGACGGGGTTTATAATATGTCAAACAAAGTGACAAAATTTCCCTAAATAGTATCATGATTTGATATCTGACTTGTTTTTAGAAATACGAATCTGTTAAATACATTAACCTTATGAAGGGTATGTATATTACAGCATGTGAAATATATGATTATATAGATATGTATATCTATAAGGAATTCCAAAAGTCAATTAAGAATAAAGCACAAGCATATGTGTCAATAATAAATCTAGATTTCTTTATCAGGAATCTCTTGCATATATCTTTAATTCCGATATCAAACATTATTTCGTTTGATCATTTGTCTCGTAACTCATGCGACAAAATAAACGACGGGAACCCTTTAAGTTGAGACACCATCAAAAGTATAAGAATTTTCAAAGCATTACCATATACTATTAACGCAAGTAAGAAGCATGTAAAGTTGTGCTAGTGCACATGAAACTTAAATTATACGTCCACAGACATTGAAGTATATCACACACGACTTTTAAGGCAAGACCTTTGGATAATATAATTGGGCATGACGACACCAATGTGAATCTCGTCAGTGGAAAAACTACTAATCAAAAAGCAGCACTTAGCTACGTGACCCTACAAACGACATGAATCTCGCTGAGGTACGTTGGAACAAGATTTTTACACCCATCGGGGCACAGTCTAATCAGAGTCATAATTATTATCACTGAAAAAGGAGTCACATACCTTTGCAACTCCCTCTATTTCATTTTATTCGACATTCCATGATAACGTCACTTAACAATGGTTATCACACGAAATTCTAGATAAAGTTCTTATATTTCTTTCGTTGAAATCCTGACTTCTGCATATAATGAGTTTACCTTCGCGTTTCTACTTCCCCTAATGGTCATCATACCATGAGGATTTCTTTCATAGTAGCAAATATTGATCTATTTCATTTCTTGGTAAATCCACATGTTACACATGCACTGTTTGTTACGCATGTAGTTCGTTTGAGTTATGAAGACCATTGGAGGGCTTCATTTCAATTTGTTGTTTTATTAAAACTCACATATCGTTCTGCTATACTTGATCTTTGCATTTGTAAACCGCATTTTCTCAAGACGATGACTCTTTGATATCGAATCGATGAATTTCTTGAAAAACTCGATTTTCTTTTGAATGGTATACATGGTTTTGTTGTGACCATGTCAGAACTTTCTTATTGATACATGAACTCGTTTTGTTTACACCAAGTTCAATTGTTTGAACTTGCTCGCGTTACGTATTCAATTCAAGGTCACATATGATGGATTGCAGCTATCATATTCAAAATAGTCCCAACAAGCACTTCATTTGTTTTGAACCATAACAGGCTTGTTTAGTCTTCGACTTCATTACAAATTTGTTTCTTTGATCACGATCACCTTGTGATGACGTTTTCCCAAATTTGAAGCTTGCGCTAATCTCGTTTGCACACATCATATACGGATTTAATTATTTATTTATTTATATTGAATCCGCTTTATAGGTTTATCCTATAAAAGCAATCTTAACACAATCGTGTGCTAAGATAATGATACACAAATTCATGTCATATCTCAGTGTATCTCTTAACAGTTCCTACAACATCGATCGAGTATTTCTTGATCTTTTTCGATCGAAAAACATTTTTTTTCAATTGTTTCATTTTCAATCGGAAATCTTACTAGATTGTTTGAAACAAACATTCGAACTTACTTCGTTGAACTTTCAATTGGTTTCAAGCATGGTGAACTCATTCAGTCACCACTACTATTATTTCGATTACTACGACACCTTGTGGCGTCGCAATAAATTTGTGGCTTGAGTTAATCTCATTTTCACACCTGATGTACGGATTTAATTATTTATTTCCTGTTGGTTCATTATCTTAAACAATCTTAATACATGTTAAGATAAGAGTACACAAATTCATAATATATTCCGGTGTACCTCTAAAGTTTCTTTCATCATCGATCAAAAAAATTCTATGATATTCATTTGATCTTATCATCATCAATTGAAAATCCTATTCAAAATGAATATCTAAAATTTTACTTCATTAAAGCTTTCAGTTGATTACACGGTGAATTTGTTCGATCACCATAATTATTGAACTATTTCAATCATTACGACACCTTGCGGTATCGGTATAGACTTGTAGCTTGAGCTAATCTATATATATATATATATATATATATATATATATATATATATATCTTTCGCTTGACTCATCCTTGAAAGTGGTCTTAATACAACTATGTGTTAAGACAATGATACACTAAACTCTATTGTATATCGGTGTATCCTTATAATCCAATAAATGTCAACCCATTGATTTTTCTTATATCATAATTCGATAGTTGACAAATTATTTTCGTATTTCTATTTTATTCGAGCTTGTTGATTCCGAGTCGCCCTCAGTTGACAATCAAAGTAAGTTTCCTTTGACAATGACTTCTATTGTTTCTAAAGTCATTTACAACTTGTAAATATTCACATCCATTGAGCATATATCTCTTTTGACTTGAACCTAGTCACCTTGGAAATTATATCATTTCACCCACTCATTTGACATTGATTTCTTGAACTAATTCAGTTGAACCATTGGGCCCTATTTATTGTAAAACACGTCTTTATCTTAAAATTGTTCTCATTGACTAGAACGTGCCATAACTCTAAAAGAGATATCGTAGTCCAAATCTCGAGGACGAGATTTAAAACAAGGTGGGGAGGATGTAACGACTCACACAAAAATGTCTTAAAAACGCTCCATAAGTGGAAACCCGGACCCCTAAAACCCTGAAAAAACAAGAAATCAAGAAATTGGGAGTCCACGCGGGCCGCGACAGCAAGGCAATTACCGGATAAGCCTAAGGGACGCGTGGCATGACACGTGTCGCGACCACCGGTAACTCAGCAACCTCCGATTTGATCCACACTTCCACGCGGGCCGCATAAGGTTTGTCCTGTGGCTCATGCGGGCCGCGACAACCTCAGAAATCAGCTATAAATAGTTTGGACATGAGCAGTTCGTCTGTGTTCGACCAATTCTCTCAAAATGAAGAATTACTGCATAAAATCATAATTTTCATTAGTGGGGTGCTGCTACGATACCGGGTATTAACTCAATCGCTGCTACGATTCAATATCCGATCGATTGAAACTATCCGACAGGATGTTTAAATGCTATACTTTGTCATTAATCGTGATTCCGACAGGATGTTTGAGTGCCACCCGAACTCGGGGTGTACTCTGTCATTCGCTGCGAGTCCGATGGATGTTTAAGTATTGCACTTTGTCATTCGTTATGAGGGTATTAATCTCGTGAGTTATCGTAAATGCTGTATTAGTTACTGACCTAGTTCGTATGCATTATTATTTAATTAGGGTACAAGGCTAATTAGTAGGCTAAGCTCTGCCCGTAAAAATCTGCATGCTTATAATGTGAGTCATTCTCTTTTTATCAAATTATTTCCAAAACTCTATTTATTTCAAAGTTATAATTACAGGGATTAAATCTTTGTAATCACCAAGTTACAGCCGGTATGTGGGGTTATACATTACTTGATAACCGTCACCATTGGACAACGGGTTAGCCAAGGGGTGATATGACCATAGTCACAGACACCAATTGGACAACGAGATAGCCAATAGGTGGTCGAGTGACAAATACCGTGGGTATATGGTTGATAAACAGAAACACTGTAATCGCTCTTAATACTGTAAATTATAACAATGCATCGTTTTAGATAAAAAGAATGATTCACTCAGTATTTCCTGCTGACAAATCCTTTTTAAAACGCGTTTCAGGTAATTACAGTAGATTGGAGTAAGAGTTGGATACGGCACTGAAAGGCTTCAAGAAGTGGCTTATTTTATTAATTAAATCAAATTAAGAAATATTGTTTTATGTAATTGGGTTATCCCTTATTAAAGCTACCTTTGTAAAACATGGATTTATCCCATCTATTTAATAAATAAAATCCGGTGTTTTCTAAACTCTGATATTTTTCCTAACTCACGGTCCTGATGAAATTTCCGCTGCAATATTTTTCAAAATAATCACCGGTACCACTTGGCTGTTCGCGGCTCCCGATTTCGTCCAGGGTGGGTCGGGGGTCGTGACAGTTAAGGTGCTAAATTACGCAGTTTAGTGTGCTTTATGTAGTCTTTTATGACAGTTTTGATCCCGACACTTAGGAAAGCATTCTGGACTATTAAACCAAAATTCTGCATTATATTTTGTTATTAAAAAACTGAAATTTTGCTGAAATATGCAGAATTCTGCAGTTTTTGTGAGTTTTAGGCACTTTCCGGCACTTAAACTATCACTAGGAAGGCAGTTTTATGATCCTTACTTCCCTACACACTATTCTAGTGTAACTCTTGGTTTCAGGCTCATTCTGTGTCTTAACATCATGTCTGCCTGAGTACTGAACTCCCGTCAGTACTTCTAATTTGTCTTATAACTGTGCTAACTTTGTTTCGTGCACTAATTGAACCATATTGTGTTGCATACAATAATGATAAATAATCTTGCAACATGTAATGCACTTGTATGCATATGACAGCATTCAGAAAATCATTCATGCCATTAATTAAATCAGGCACAGTCATTAATGCGCAAATTACTATTTAACAGTGTACAGAATATATGGAAAAGTATCGGTTGTCACACTCAAAACCCACAAATAAAATAGTGAAGATTACTAAAACACCATATTTGTGGGTTTTGTATTGTGTTTTGTATGATAAGGTTTTAATTATCGAATGGGTAACATTAGTTTGTTTTATGTTGATTATCATGTTGTGTTTTATATTCATAGCTATACGATGACGTGCTTGAAGTTTTTAAGGACTGTTAGGGTTTCAATATTGTGTTTTAGTGATCTTCACTATGTTATTTGTGGGTTTTGAGTGTGTTTTATAGCTGAAATTGTGATGTTTTGTGACTTTGTACACTTTATAGAAAAAATGGACTTTATAGCCAAAACCCACCCAAGAGAGAGAATTATGAGAAAACTATATATAAATGAGAAAACTAGAAAACTAACTAAAAAACCCTAAAAAAACATACCAATTTTTTATAATTTTTTATAAAAAAATCGTGATTTTATATATATAAAAAAAATTCAAAAAAAAAAAAACTTGTACTGCATGTGCATTATATGTATACTACACATATACATTACATGCTTAAAATTAGCTTTTGAGTTTAGTTTAGCTTTTCAGTTTAGGTTTTTTGGAGGTTTAGGATTAGGATTAGGTTTTTAGGTGTGGGGAAGGGGGTTTAGGTTTTTGGGGGGTGGGGGTTTAGGTTTTTTTCGGGTTTATGTTTAGAGTTTAGTTTTAGGTTTTCGGGAGGGGGGGATTAGGTTTTGGGGGGTGGGGGTAGGGGGTTTAGGTTTTTGGGGGGTGTCGGTGGGGGGTGGGTTAAGTGGTTTAGGTTTTTTTTAGGGGGGGGGTGTCGGTGGTGGATGGGTTAAGTGGTTTAGGCTTTCCGTATTAGTACATATGTGCGATACAAAAAAAAAATTGAAATTTTTTTTATATATAAAATCCTGTGAAAAAATAATAAAATTGTAAAAAAAAAATTGTATGTTTTTTAGGCTTTTTAGTTAGTTTTTTTTCTCATTTAAACTAGTTTTCTCATGATTTATCTTTATTGCGAAAACCGCGAAAACCAGTGTGAACACATGGCATTTTTGTAATTAAAGTGAAATTCCATCTAACAGATATATATATCTTAGATCTGGTTCTGCATCTCAATCGTTAACCTACAACCCCCATGATAACCTCCGCCGCTGCCCGGCACAACCTGACACAACCGCCGCTGCCGGCACATCCGCCGTCGATCAGCGTCAACATATCACAGTTGTGCCGGTATTCACGACGTTCATGAAGACATTCACCGGCGGCACTCACCGCAGGCGTTCACCGGCGACGTTCACGACATTCACCGGCGGCATTCACCAGTGGCGTTCACCGGCAGCATTCATGGCGGCGTTCATGGTGCATTCACGCCTACATAATCGACATTAACATCACCCAACGACCACAACGAAAACTTCTCATCCGAAGATAACCACATCGAATACTCCTCCTCCTCCGACGATGAACCCATCAGCTTTGACGGTAAATCCATAGGCGACATACTCAGTTGATACAGCTATTGCATGTTCTTCCATTTTTTGTTTCTGCAACTGTCGTATGGCTTCTGTTTTTAGAGGATAAGCTACCATCTTCTTCCATTTTTGTGCCACTTTCTAATACTTACTCTGGCCATATTGTTCTTGTGGTCCAATTTGTCTTATTTTGTTAACAGGTGAGTTGATTACCTTGGTATCTATAACTCCATATCCAGACTGACCAGTTGTTTCCTGACAAGTTAAAATTTCAATATTCTTGTTTGATTTACCTTTAATTTTGATAGGTCTCCTCCGAAGTTTCTTGACATTACATTGTCCCAATAAATTTGTGATGCTATTGATCTCTTTGTGATGGACCAGATCAATTAGGCCTGCTTATAATTTATGGAAATGACTACTGAGAGAGACTTGAAAAGATTTATGAGTTTGGGGTTTGAGCACGTCGGGAGACTTTTCTGTTCGGGGTTTGAAGTCTAGGCTACAAACATATAATAAGGAGGTTCCCAAGCAGGTATTTGTGTGGAATAATTGGACACCTAAAAAAGTTGGTTTGGTTGGGTGGATAGCCCTAGTCGAGAGACTCCCAACGAAGGTGGCACTTAACGCAAGAGGCATCCAAACACAGTCAAACTGCTATGTTTTCTGCAGCGATTCCCCAGAAACATGTGAACATATTTTCGTTTCATGTCAGTTCGCTCAAACAGTTTGGTCCGTAATTACTCAATGGTGCAAAGGCCCGGCTGCATTTATTTTCAGTCTCAAAGATTTGCTGGAATATCATAATCTTGTCCAAGGGTCTGCAAAAAGGAAAAAAGGCGATTTATGCGGTGTCCCTTATCTACCTCTTGAGCGTTTGGCGAATGAGGAATGAGATGATTTTTAATCAAAGTCAATTGTCGGTGCAGAAGGTAGTCGAGGAGATCAAGAACATGAGTTAGTTGGGTAAAAAATAGATCAAAGGAGGTGAGTTTAACTTGGGGGCTTGGAACAATTTTGATGTATTTCCAATATAGTATTCTGTTTGTTTTTTGCTGTATGAGTTTTCCTTCTGTTGGTGGATGTAATTGTGGTGTAGCACCTTGCTAAATGTTATGAATAATTTTATATTGGCCGTTCAAAAAAAAACTTGCGGATATGCTGGTCATTTTCACCCTGTGGGTGGTCTCAGTCATCGGTGGTTGGTTCGAGTTGTTGACCCTTGTGTATAAGCAGACAATGCCATCATTTCTGAACACTCAATCTCCTGTGATACCACCTCAACATCAACCGCAACAACATCTACAAATTTAGATCAACAGGAGTTGCAATTCATATGTTTTGAGATTAAAGGCATTATACACTTATATGTGTTTCGAAGGTTACACTCACATGATCCATTATTATCTCCTTAAAGTGTTTTTCATAGTTTACTTTTACATGCTTCATTATTCTCTCGTCAAGTAAATCACATTTATTTACAATCATACCTTAATAATGCACATGTGCATTATTTTGCCAGTACACCATAATCCATGTTTAATTATCAACCCTTATCTTTTTTATCATTAAACATTAAACAAACAATTGGTTTATTACATAAGGTACTTATTTTTTCATACATCATGTAATCCTGCACATGTGCATTATGTTGACAACCATGTGTAATCATCAAAAAAATAAACTGTTAACCAACAGTACATAATTATGCACATGTGCATCACATTATTAACACCCAATAATCATCACTAATAAACATTAAACAAATAACTGTTATTTCTTACATTCATTACTTTTATTTTCATATATTACATAATCATGCACATGTGCATTATATTGATAACAATCCATGATCATCACAAATAAACTGTTAACCATCAGTACATAATGTTATGCACATGTGCATCACATTACCAACGCCCCGTAATCATCACCGAATAAATGTTGAACACGTGCGTACACACGCCATATACCTTATTAATTAGAATGTTATATGTTTTACTTTTTATGTATACATGAACAATTACAAGTGTTGTACATTCTACACTACAGGAACAATTACAAATATTGTACATTCTACACCTAATGGCACGCTATACTGGATACCCTATGTTGAATCTGAATACAACCATATGGTCATCAGTATCAACCGTCGCCGTTACCGTTGATCTTGTCAACTTCTTGTTCTTTACCGCACGCACTCCGTCACCTCCTTTTTTTATGTTTCATCACGTAACCTCCTTTTTTTGAGGTTTCATCACGGGTTCGCTTAATTGCCCGCCTTTTTTGTGTTTGTTTCTTCTTGCGCACCTGCACGATATATTTAATATGTTTACATAAGTGATATCATTTAACATGAATTTAATAAAGGGATGCACATGTGCATTAACTCCCATCTGGATCATCAAACATTAATCAACCTTTTTTACCTTTTTGTTTAACCGTCGTGTAATCATATTCCATTCCATCCGGCATTTTAATCGACCTTTCATCCCTTGGTTTCAAAAAAAGATGCTTTCTTCAATTTTTTTCCATTGTTGATCTACAATAATAAACAAAATAAAATAAAATAAAAAGTAGGATCAATAAACATAACTTATCAATGAATATGTGCATTAACTTTAACTTTATTATCACTATATACATTATGCACATGTGCATCAACATAAACGACCTTATTAACATATTCTGGCAAATTATGCACATGTGCATAGTGCATAATTATGCACATGTACATCAGCATGAATTACTTTAATAACCCATTCTGTCATAGTTTGCAGATGTACATAACTATGCACATTTTCGTCTTTCTTTGTTTCGTCCTTTTTTTCCTTTTGTTTTCTCTTTCTGTTGACAGTTCAAAACAACCCCACTGTTCTTTAACCCCAACAACCCACTAATTACATCCTCGTCCAACCCCATCAACATTTGATGTGGCAACAAACGTGTCCGTATAGATCTCCAGTTGACAGCTCTAACAATTTTTTTACATTCTGTCTCTTTAACAATTTCTTTACTCTCTGTCTTTTCTGCGATTGTTTTAACTATTTGTGATGTTGATTTTTTTGCTAGTTTCTTAACTCTTTTTGATGATATCCCTTCTTTCATTGAACCTGTTTATCCACACATTATATGCACATATGCAAACACAATAACACATGTTATGAGATGTTCTTACATACTAATGCACATGTGCATCTTAAAGTTTATTTAAAAAGATTTAAATAACACATACCATCAACAACATTGTTATCTGCCTTATTGACATCCTTGTCACTATTGGCTTTTAATGTTGATAACCTTCTATTCTTTGTTGTGCGAACTTCAACAAAACCTTCATTTGTTGTTTCCTCTTGTTTCCGCTTGCTAATCCTCCTATTAATGTCCTTGTGCACATCCTTCCTCGCATTTTTCACATCTTCATTTATAAACTAACATGTTTATACAAAGTATACTATCAACAAAAAAACATTAATACAATGAAGCACATGTGCATAAAAACATATTTAATTACTGATCAATCAAAATAAGAATTATAAATAATCAACAAAATATAACCTTTTTGTTTATTATTCATATTCTCTTTCGTTGCGCCTGCGTCTGTGTCTGCGTCTCGCATTTTTGACGATCCTTCATCTCTTGATTTTAATACAAATGTGACTTTCTTCAATTTTTTTCCGATTTTTTATTTCAGTTACTGGTCTACAATTAACATGTTCAAAAAACGTTAAATACCTTAATAACTGTTAAATATATCAATAACATAATATGACAAATTATGCGCGTGTGCGTAATAACATATTTTGTAAATCTATGCACATGTGCATATATGTATATATCACACAACAACATCTTATTAACATAATTTAACATGAAATGCACATGTGCATAACCATACATTACATCAAAATAAAACTAAAATACATTATTCATATGTTATTGCAAACTATGCACATGTGCATATTGACTTATTATTACAATGTATGCACATGTGCATATTGTCACACCCCCAATTTCCACGTGTCACCGGTGGGCCCGGTGGAGGGTATGGTGACGTAGTTGGCATCATCATAGACAAACAACACAATATAATAATGCACAGCGGAAGCAGAAATAGATTCATTTCAACTTTAAATAAAATGTAATATTAAATATCACGAGTAGTTGAAACGGATCCACAGGCGGATCAAATAAAATAAGATAATTGTTCAACAGTTTTATTGTCGTCCGAGCTTGCGAGACTATTGTGGACGCTCTAGGAGACAGCCAGCCTAGTACGTGTAGTACCTGCACTTAACCTTTTGGGAAAATACGTCAGTTTACACTGGTAAATACAAATTAACTGACTCATTTTGAAAATGATTGAAAATTGATTTAAATGCACATGGCATAAATATATTTTTATAACTTGGGATAATTATGCAATATGATCTTGTGAACGAATTACATATTACTCGTGCGTTCAGTAGCCCGGGATCTTGTCCGGGTTAAAGATTAATAGACACACCACATTAAAGAGTTATACACGACGGGTGTACGCCTACACCCCGTGCTCTGGTCGTGGTCATCTCGTAAGATAATGCCAAGGATATCCGGGACATGGTCATTAACCCCCCAAAGGCTTTAAGTAAAACAAGACTGTTTAAACGAGCCAATCAAAATTATTCAATTGAACACCCAAGGGTGCAAGATTTTGTACGCTCGATCAAGCGGTATTCTATATACCGTAACCCAAGCCCGTATAGGGAAAATAAGTTAAAAGTATTTACCTGAGTAAGTATGAATCACAATTGGCAAGTGAGGGTAGCTTTTACTGGGCCTCCTATTCTGGAACAAAGGTTTATAATAACCTATTAGATTCCTAACGGGTCTTTTATTTAAGCCTAAGCTTGACCGGTTAGTTTTAAGGACGATACGGTTCAAGCGCACGATTAAGCGAAGACCGGATAGAATGTGATTTAGACCCGACAAGTTTGAATACTTGCATAATATGGGTATACTAAATACATTCTGGATTTTGATACAAAAATGATAACGTTTGACCCGTTTCGGTCAATTTATGCAAACTAGTTACATAAACCGAACCGAGCGCTAAAAGAGCGTTACGGGTAGCCAAAAGAGTCATATGCAAGTTCCCTGAGAAAATATGCTTTAAATATGATATGATATCAGCAAGTTATGTTCTATTATGCCCCGAATAGATTTAAACTCAATTTATGCCTTATAAGGGCATTTTGGTCATTTAAAAGATTATAAAAGGGTTAAACTGGAAATCTGAGTTACAGGTCTATTTTATACAGTAAATATACTTAATTTGACATGTTATAACAGTAGGGTATGACCCATATACAAAACTTATCATTTAATATCAAACTATGCACCTTAGGGGTATTTTGGTAATTTCACAAGGGCTAAAAATGTCAAAACTGGAAATCTGAGTTCAAAAACTTACACTTACTGTTATTTTATAAAAATATGCTAAATACATCAGTAGGTATGAATCTTATATGTTTAATATGGTTATAGTACATACTATGCGTTAAAAACGCTTAGAAAGGCGATTTAGAGCCGTTTCCGGGTTTTCAAAAGAAAGCTGAGATTTTTATATTCCCAGAATGCTCAAAATAATTTATTTAACAAATAAAATCAGTAGAAAAAGGTTTGGGGTCAAAAGGATTTATAAAACTCATTTTATGGCTTAAACGGTCAAAACCGGTATTAACCGAATCAACTTAGCGACCTATGATACGATCAGCCAAAAATTAAATAAAAATCTTCAAAAATCCCAAAATATTATATAACATCAGTGGGTAAAAAGTTTTATATCAAAAAGTGGCCTTAAATAGGTTATACGCTAAATGCGCCGTTTATTTAACATAAAGCTATAGTTTTACGATATCGGCCATAACTCAAAATCTGGACCTCCAACTGATCTCAAATTTTCGGTGCAAGTTTATAAATTAGAAATAAAGATTTCTACTCTTTCACTTTTCCAAAAATCATGTTTTATATCAAAAAGGGCAAAATAGTCAACTTTAAGCATAATCGGAAACATGCATATGAATCGGTTAAGCATAGACTCAAGTTGTAAAAATTCCAGAGAGTTACACATACATAAAAATGGTCAAAAATAAACTCTAATACAGATCTCAAACATGCATGCATGGATCCGAATCGAGAGTCAACGAAAAAGTCGTTTTATAAGACTTTCGGTTCCGATCCGAGTTTATACTAAAGATTGTCGAGTTGATCATGATAAAACATATTCTTATATTCATTATAAAGTTATTTTTGATGATCAAACTGATTGCATGTCATCTACATTACCATTTATGCCATATTTTGCAAAAACACTTCCTGTTGACTTTTTAAGAACAACTTTGACTCGACAAATAGCATGCTTAGAGTGGGAATCAGAGAATACCCTTTTGAGGGTTTGTTTCCCACATAAATACCAACTTATAAGTGGTTTCAATTTGAGAAATGACAGAGCCAAATTCGTTTAATCGAAAAGTCAAACTATATTTACTACGGATTGACTTTTGGCTAATAATCTATGATAGAACGAATTAGAGGAAGTTATGGATGCTTACAATAGTCCTAATGAAGCTTAGGAATCACTATGAGGCTGCCTTGTCGATCAGAATGCTCCTGGAAATGTCTTGTGAATTTTTGCAAGTTGTGGTGTTCTTGGTTACTACACAAGTGCCTCAAGAATGATGAATTTGATCTGATTTATGGAGGTTTCAGGTGTTGTAAGAAGCCCCCAGGTGTCCCAACATGCATGGCATTCGATTGGTGCAAAAGGGAGGTGCTGAAAGCTGTCAAGCACTCAAAATTCGGACCCAACAGCAGCTGGTCGCGAGTTCTGCATCCGGGCGCTGGGTCGCGGCCCGCGTAAGGCCTCAGGCGGGCGCCTGGGGTCTGCAGCTTCCAAACTTTGCTTAAAAGTTGCAGTTTTGGTCCCTGTTCTTCGTATACGATGTTTTTGCTGCTTATCTTGACTCGTAAACCCTAAATATTGGTTTTTAGGAACCTTGGGACATTTACCAACATGGTAAAGTCCTAGGTTAACTTTGTGCTCACCCGAAAAGCCATGAAATTCGACGTTGACGCTTTTAACCCCTCAAGTACGGTTTTGGCCATAACTTTCTCATACGATAACGAAATTTCATGAAATTTTTAC